>NC_082706.1:41575212-41602712 GCF_030144855.1 Hypanus sabinus | reverse complement strand
CCAGTTCCTTACTCCAGGCCGTGTCCCAGCTCCTAACTCCAGGCCGTGTCCCAGTTCCTAACTCCAGGCCGTGTCCCAGGTCCTAACTCCAGGCCGTGTCCCAGTTCCTAACTCCAGGCTGTGTCCCAGTTCCTAACTCCAGGCCGTGTCCCAGTTCCTAACTCCAGGCCGTGTCCCAGTTCCTAACTCCAAGCCGTGTCCCAGTTCCTAACTCCAGGCTGTGTCCCAGTTCCTAACTCCAGGCTGTGTCCCAGTTCCTAACTCCAGGCTGTGTCCCAGTTCCTAACTCCAGGCTGTGTCCCAGTTCCTAACTCCAGGCTGTGTCCCAGTTCCTAACTCCAAGCCGTGTCCCAGTTCCTAACTCCAGGCTGTGTTCCAGTTCCTAACTCCAGGCTGTGTCCCAGTTCCTAACTCCAGGCTGTGTCCCAGTTCCTAACTCCAGGCTGTGTCCCAGTTCCTAACTCCAGGCTGTGTTCCAGTTCCTAACTCCAGGCTGTGTCCCAGTTCCTAACTCCAGGCTGTGTCCCAGTTCCTAACTCCAGGCTGTGTCCCAGTTCCTAACTCCAAGCCGTGTCCCAGTTCCTAACTCCAGGCTGTGTCCCAGTTCCTAACTCCAAGCCGTGTCCCAGTTCCTAACTCCAGGCTGTGTCCCAGTTCCTAACTCCAGGCTGTGTCCCAGATCCTAACTCCAGGCTGTGTCCCAGTTCCTAACTCCAGGCTGTGTCCCAGTTCCTAACTCCAGGCTGTGTCCCAGTTCCTAACTCCAGGCTGTGTCCCAGTTCCTAACTCCAGGCTGTGTCCCAGTTCCTAACTCCAGGCTGTGTTCCAGTTCCTAACTCCAGGCTGTGTCCCAGTTCCTAACTCCAGGCTGTGTTCCAGTTCCTAACTCCAGGCTGTGTCCCAGTTCCTAACTCCAGGCTGTGTTCCAGTTCCTAACTCCAGGCTGTGTCCCAGTTCCTGGCTCCAAGCCATGTCCCAGTTCCTAACCCCAGGCTGTGTCCCAGTTCCTAACTCCAGGCTGTGTTCCAGTTCCTGGCTCCAAGCTGTGTCCCAGTTCCAGGATTCATGTTCCAATTCTAGGCTTCGAGTCCAGTTCTAAGTCCAGGTTAGGTCCCAGTTGAGTTCCAAGTCCATGTCAAGATCCACATTCCGAGTCCGAGTCAAGATCCACATTCCGAGTTCGAGTCAAGTCCGAGTCCGAGTCCAGGTTTTACTAGTTTGTTACCCAACGTTTACGTCCATGTTGACATTTTTGTCCCCGCTTCCTGGCCTTCCTAGTAACTTTCAATAAACACTGTTCCATTTATACTACCCTTGTGTCTGTGTCCTGCACTTGGGTCCGCTCCCAATGCCCCCTTGTAACACCCTCCTCCAGTGCTTTCCTCTTCTCTCTGTGCTCTTCCCTCCTCTGCTCCAACTCTACCTTCTCTCTTCACATCCCCCCCACCCACCCACACACTCTCTCCCCTTCTCACTTAGTCAGCACAGACAGGTTGGGTTGAAGAGACCGTTTCCATGCTGTATAACTCTGTGACTCTGATCCCTTCAGAGTAAGTGAGAGGACATCCCTCTCATTCCAGGAATTATCCCTGCACTTCACAATGCACTCTCCCACAGGGCTCTCCCATCCCAGTGAATCCTTAAATCTTTCCCTCCCACAGAATGCACATTCATTGCTGGGTTCAGAGTCTCTTTCTGAAGATGTGTATCTGGGAAGCCCCCTCTCTCTCTGGAGCTTAAGTGAGAGTTGCTGAGGTTGTTTAAACAGTAATCTTGAGTAGGAAAGTAGAGAACAGAAAATTCCTCATTTTGAAAATGCATTTTGTTGAGTCTCATGGATTCACAGAGGTATACAGCAGAAACAGGCCAGTCAGTCTAACTTCTCCATACCAACCAAGGTACTGATCTGAGTTCATCCCATCTGCCCACATTTGGCCCATATCCCTCTAAACCTTTCCTATCCATGTACCTGTCCAAGTGTCTTTTAACCATTGCAATTACACCGTCCTCAGCCATCTCTCTAGCAACTCACCCCTCTGGGTGAAAAAGTTGCCACTTTTAAAACTTTCCCATCTCACCTTAAAACTATACCCTCTAGTTTTAGACTCCCCTTCCCTGGGGAAAGACTGTGTCCATCTACCTCATCAACACTCCTCATGGTTTGATAAGCCTCTATAAGGTCACCCCTCAGTCTCCTTCACTCCAGGGGTAGCAGTCCCAGCCTATCCAGCCTCTCCTTGTAACTTGAGCCCTCCAGTCCCGGCTCAAGAACCAGCTTCTATTCCACTCTTCAACTATAAGATGGATTTCTGGCTTCACAATTACTGTGTTATGATCTTACACTTTATTGTCAGCCTGCACTGTACTTTCTTTGTAACTGTAACACTTCACTCTGCACTGTTGTTGTTTTACCTTGTTCTGCCTCAGCACACTGGGTAATGATCTGATCTGTATGAACAGCTTTTCACCGTATCTTGGCACGGTCTGTGCCCTGAGTTTATCCGCAATACCTCAAACTTCTTGCATTAAAAATCTCGAAGGTGATTGTCAGTTGCTCAAGTCCATGTCTGTATAGGTGTAATGGAAAACTTTCCTTCAGCAGGCTCATAGCATTAGAGACACAACGTTCCTCAATTACACACTTTCACAATCAGAACAAAGTGTCCATATCAGTACAAAGTGATCAAATGGTCATAACTATGCTAGGATCGTGCTGGTTGCTTTCAGCACCAAGTGGATGAAGGGAAATAGCTCTTCCTGAACCTGGTGGTGTGGGACTTCAGGCTTCTGTACCTCCTACCCAATGGTAGCTTTGAGAAGATGGCATAACCCAGATTTCAGAGGATGTATCCTGGGCCCGATATATTGATGCAATTACTAAAACAGCACGCCAATGGCTCTCCTCCATTAGGAGTCTGAGGAGATTTGATATCCCACCAAAGGCTCTATCAAATTTCTACAGATGGAGAGCCTTCTATCTGGTTACATCGTCATCGGGCACGGAGGTTCTAATGTACAGAGGGCTGTCGACTCAATCAGTTCCATCACCCCCAGCCCCCCCCCCCCCACCATCGATAACATCTCAGGTTGTACCTGAAGGAGGCGGCATCCATCACGAAAGACCCTTCCAGGGCATACCCCTTTCTCATTACTCCTGTCAGGGAGGAGGTACAGGAGCCTGAAGACCCTCACTCACTGTTTCAACAACAGCTTCTCCCCTCCGCCATCATATTTCTGAGCATTCAATGCCCCCACAGACATACCTCAATATTCCTTTTCTGCATGATTTATTTTTGTAACTTATCGTAATTTTTATGCCTTGGGGGTGGGATCTGCAGCATGATGGTTAGTGCAATGGTTTACAGTGCCAGTGTTCGAAGTTCAATTCCCGCTGCTGTCTGAAAGGGGTTTGTACGCTCTCCCCGCGATCGCGTGGGTTTCCTCCCACATCCCAAAGACATGTGGTTAAGGTTAGTAAGTTGTGGACATGCTCTGTTGGTGCCAAAGGTATAGCAACACTTGGTGCCTGCCCATCACACCCCTCGCTGATCTGATTTCACATAAGCAATGCACTTTGCTGTGTGTTTCATTGTACCTGTGACAAATAAACCGAATTTCAGATCCTGAAAGTGGAGATCTTCGATGATGCACATTCCTTTTTCAGGTAGCACCTCTTGTAGATACTATCGATGCTGGGAAGCGAGGTGCCAATGAGTTTATTATGATAGTAAATCTCTACTTATCGAACATCAAACTCCATTTCTGCCCATTCCAATTCCCAAACACACTTTGAATTCACATTTTTATATACGTTACCCTGTCATATGACAAAATTTGCCGTGAACCTTTTCAGTTTAAAGGGACCAGGAAAGTGGGGTTCCAGTTGGTTTAAGCTGAGTAAAAACCGGGGTCCCTGTTGGGTGTACAGGGAGTAGGAAATGGGGTCCTGGTGAGATTAAAGGGAGCTGGAAACCAGGTCCCTGTGGGTTGAAAGGGACAGGAAAAGGGGACCCCAGTAAGGAGAGTGGGAAACTGGGTTCCAGTGAGTTTGAAGGGAGTGGGAAAAGGGATCATGTGGGTTTAAAGAGAGCAAAAGAGGGTCCCTGTGGTTATAAATAGAGTGGAACAGGGTCCCTGTGGGTTTAAAGAGAGTGGAACAGGGTCCTTGTGGGTTTAAAGAGAGAGGAACAGGGTCCCTGTGGGTTTAAAGAGGATGGAACAGCATTCCCATGATCCTTTCCCTTCTCCAGCTCCGTATCCCTTTTGCCAATCACCTTTCCGGCTCTCAGCTTCACCCCACCCCCTCCGGTCTTCTCCTATCATTTCGCCTTTCCGTCTCCTACTTACAAATTTCTTACTATCTTTCCTTTCAGTTAATCCTGACGAAGGGTCTCAGCCCAAAACGTCGACAGTGCTTCTCCCTATAGAATCTGCCTGGCCTGCTATGTTCCACTAGCATTTTGTGTGTGTTGTTCCTACAGGCTTAAAGGGAGAGGTAAAAAGGAGACCATGCCGAGCAATTAAGCAGGATTTCTGAATAATCATAAAGCTGATTATCAGAGTTTCACTGCACCATCAGCATCGTGGTTTCTCTCTATTTCCACCTTTCCTATCTCACTCTCTCCTCTCCTTCCTACTCACCCCTCTCACTCTCCTCCTCCCACTTTCATATCTCTCTCCCCCCTCCACTTCTCTCATATCTATCACCCTGCACCTTTCCTCTCCCCCTTTAATCTCCCCTCCATTCCTTCCCCTTTCACCTCTCTCGTCCTCTCACAAAACCTCCTCTCCTCACTATTCTCACACCATCTTTCTCCCTTCCCTGTCACAAATTGTCTTCTCCCCATTCTCCCTCCTCTCTCCTATTAGCCCTCTTCCTCTCCCCCCATCTCTACCTCCCCTCATTCATCCTTTTCTCTTCCTCTTGTTACGAAGGATGAACAACTCCGATGGGCAGAAGGGTACAGAGTTGCCCATATTCCCCCACCCCGGGAGAATCACAAACTGTTTGTTACAGTTTGTTACAATCACACAATTTGTTACGTATCCTGTAACTCTCTCCTCCCACTCACCCCCTCATTTCCACCCTGCCCCCATTCGGATCCCCCACTTTCTTCCCAGACCAGGTCTGTCACCTCAGCCCCTATCTCTCCCCGGTTACCGTCTCTTGACTTCAGACACACAAGCGAGCCGGCGGGCATCTCACAGCCCCATTAATATCACAGACAGAGAGTGGGTGTCTGGTCGATTGTGCGCTCAGTGGATGTTATCAATAAACTCTCAGATTGATAAACCTTATCATTTTATTTCAATACGGCCGGCCTGCTTCAATTAGCTCTGACTTAATTAGCTTCAGATCATTTGTAAGAGGATGTTTTGTGATGGATGTCGTGTGGCAGGGATGTGTGATTAATCTGCCCTCTGTTGTAGCAGAGATAGAGCGATCAAAGGGAGTTCTCAGAGACTACAGCGGGGGCGGGGTGTGTGTGTGTGTGACAGAGTTAACAGCAGTTGTGAGTGTGTGTGTAAGAGAGAGAGAGGGAGAATTGGTATGCTTGAGAGTGTGTGCGAGAAAATGTGTGTCTGTGAGAGGGAGGTTTTGTGTCAGAGTGTGGCTATGTGAGACTAGGTGTGTTTGTATGATATGGTGTACAAGATAGTGCTTCAATGAGTGTGTGAGAATGTTTTATGAGTAGGCATGTGAGACCTTGTAGCTGTGTGTGTGTGTGTGTGTGTGGATCCGTGCATGGAAGTGTTTTTATGTAAGTTTATGTGCATATATTACCGTGTGTACAAGAAGGTGTGTGTGTGTGTGAGGGAGTCTGTAAGTGTGTGATTAAGTGTACAGTATGCATGATTAAGTGTGAAACAGCATTTGTGTCTGTGATTTGTCTGAGAAAGGTGTGTGTGTGTGAGAATGAAAGACAGAGAGAGATTCTAACATTCCAGCAGCCATCTGTCCAGTAGTTCTATCTCTCAATCTCTGAAGACCAAACCCCTGGATACACTCACTGTCACATGTTACCCTTGCCTCTCCCAATCTGCTCATCTCTACCCCCACACACATTTCTCATCTCTTCCCAATCCCACTCTGCCAGTACAGTGCAATCTCTCCAACTGATCTCTTTGTCTCTCTCAATCAGTCTCTCTTCCCACCTACCATGGTGGTACCACTCTGTTCCTGTCTGTTCACATCTATATTGCTGTCTCTCAAGTTATCTGTCTGTTTATGTTTGCCTTTCTCTCAATTATCTCTCTACTTAATTGTCTAACTCTCTCTCTCTTTGTCTAATCTATTTATTAATCTATCTATCTCCATTTATTTATCCATCTAACTAATCTAACTATCTAAACTCTCTTTATCTATCACTCTATCTCTCTCTCTAACCTCTCTTAATCTTTCTATATTAATCTGTCTCTCTAACCTATTCATCTCAATCCAATCTATTTATCTCTATCAATCTCTGTCTCTATTTTAACCATCTATGTAACCATCTCTGTCTAGTATATCTATTTATTTTTATATCTGTCTATTTATCCATCTGTAATCTAGCTTTCTATCCATCCTTTAATATGTCCATCAATTATCTTTCTACCAATCTAAGTCTATTTATCAATCTATCAATTTCTTTCTCTATATCTAACCTATCGCTCTTTTAATCTCTTTATCTATCAAAATGCCAATCTGATCTTTCCATCTCTATAACTATTTTTCTCTATCAATCTATTTCTTTACCTAACCTATCTATTTTGTATCTATTTTAGATCTATCTACTCTTCTCTCTCTCTCTCTCTCAATCTGTCCACCCATCCATCTTTGAATAGACATGTCTATCAGAACCAAAATCAGATTTATTAACAATGGCATTTATGACATGAAATTTGTTATTTTGCAGCAGCAGTATCTTGCAAAGATATGAAATGACAAAATAGAGAAGTGGTGCAACACTCAGGTTGGAAGAACAACACCTGATATTTTGTCTGGGTCGCCTCCAACCTGGTGGCATGAACATTGATTTCTCTAACTTCCATTAATGCCCCTCCTCCCCTTCTCACCCCATCCTTATTTATTTATTCCCCCCCCCTTTTTTCCTTTCTTTTTTTCTCTCTCTGCCCCTCTCACGATCACTCCTTGCCTGCTCTCCATCTTCCTCTGGTGCTCCCCTCCCCCTTTCTTTCTCCCTCGGCCTCCCATCCCATGATCCTCTCCCTTCTCCAGCTGTGTATCCCTTTCACCAATCACCTTTCCAGCTCTTAGCTTCATCCCTCCCCCTCCTGTCTTCTCCTATCATTTTGGATTTCACCCTCCCCCTCCCACTTACAAATCTCTTACTATCTTTTCTTTAAGTTAGTCCTGACGAAGGGTCTCGGCCCGAAACATCAACTGTACTTCTTCCTATAGACGCTGCCTGGCCTGCTGCATTCCACCAGCATTTTGTGTGTGTTGCTTGAATTTCCAGCATCTGCAGATTTCCTCATGAAGTGGTGCAAAAGAGAAAAATAAAGATGGTATTTCTAAGTTCATCCTCCATTTTAAAATATGATGGTGGAGGGGAAGCAGCTGTTCCTAGAGTGTGGGTCTTCTACGATGGTAGTAATGGGAAGAGGACGTGTCCCAGGGTTTGCACCTTCTTGAGGCACCACCTCTTAAAGATGCCCTCGATGGTGGAAACATGATGGAGCTGGCTGGGTCTACAACACTCTGCAGTCTCTTGTGATCCTGTGCATTGGAGCCTCTGTACCAGGTGGTAATGCAAGCAGTCAGAATGCTCTCCACAGTACATCTGTCAAAAGTCATAGCAGTCTTTGGTGGAATAACATATCTCCTCAAACTCTTAACCAAGTAGAGCTGCTGGCGTCAAGACTGCATCAATGTGTTGGGCACAGGAGAGATCCTCTGAGATGTTAATACCCAGGAAACTGCTTACTCTTTCTACCACTGATCCTCCATTGAAGATTGGTGTGTGTTCTCCCAGCTTCTCCACACTGATGTTCACAATCAGTTCCTTGGTCTTGCTGATAATAAGTGATATTGCTAACTATCTATCTATTTATTGCTCTCTCTTAACAATCCACTTTTATGCAATCTGTTCATCTCTATGATTGTCTTTTTCTATTTAACCAACTATGTCTATTTACTTCTCTGTATCTATCACATTGTATCTAATCTTTCCATCTCTACTTATTTACCTAACTATCTACCTAGCCACAAACAAGAGAAAATCTGCAGATGCTGGAAATCCAAGCAACACACACAAAATGCTGGAGGAACTCATCAGGCCAGGCAGCATCTATGGAGAAAAGTACACCTGACATTTTGGGCCGGAAACCTTTGAAGGGATTCAACCTGAAATGTCAACTGTACTTTTTCCCTCTTTTTTGCCTGGCCTGCTGAGTTCCTCCAGCATTTTGTCTGTGTTGCTCTATCTATCTAATCTGCCTACATTAGTAGGTGAATGGGTGGCTGAAGAACTGCTGCAGGGGGCAGGGGGACAGATTTATGGATCACTGGGGTCTCTTCTGGTGAAGGTACAGCATGTACAAAAGGAATCTGTTACACCTAAACCTGAAGGAGTCCAATATCCTTACGGGCAAGTTTACTGGAGTTGATCAGGTGAGTTTAAACTAATCTGGCAGAAGGAAAAGAAGCAGAGTGATAGTGCTGAAGATGAGGTAGGTAGTTTAATCAGAATCAGGTTTATTATCACCGGCATGTGACATGAAATTTGTTAACTTAGCAGCAGCAGCTCAATGCAATACATAATCTAGCAGAGAGAATAAATAAATAAATAAAATAAAACATAATAAATAAACAAATTGATTGTATATTGAATAGATTATTTAAAAAATGTGCAAAAACAGAAATACTGTATATTAAAAAAGTGAGGTAGTGTCCAAAGCTCCAAAGTCCATTTAGGAATCAATGGCAGAGGGGAAGATGTTCCTGAATCGCTGAGTGTGTGTCTTCAGGCTTCTGTATCTCCTATCTGATGGTAACAGTGAGAAATGTGTATGCCTTGGGTGCTGGAGGTCTTTAATAATGGACACTACTTTTCTGAGACACCACTCCCTAAAGATGTCCTGGGTACTTTGTAGGCTAGTGCCCAAGATGGAGCTGACTAGATTTACAACCTTCTGCAGCTTCTTTCGGTCCTGTGCAGTAGCCCCTCCATACCAGACAGTGATGCAGCCTGTCAGAATACCTGTCATGGTAGAACTATAAAAGATTTTGAGCATATTTGTTGACATGCCAAATCACTTCAAGCTCCTAATAAAGTATAACCACTGTCTTGCCTTCTTTATGACTACATCAATATGTTGCGACCAGGTTGGATCCTCGGAGATCTTGACACCCAGGAACTTGAAGCTGCTCACTCTCTCCACTTCTGATGCCTCTATGAGGATTGGTATGTGTTCCTTCGTCTTACCCTTCCTGAAGACCACAATCAGCTCTTTCCTCTTACTGATGTTAAGTGCCAGGTTGTTGCTGCGACACCACTCCACTAGTTGGCATAACTCACTCCTGTACGTCACCTGCGATTCTACCGACAATAGTTGTATCATCAGCAAATTTGTAGATGGTATTTGAGCTATGTCTAGCCACACAGTCATGTGTATATGGAGAGTAGAGCATTGGGCTAAGCACACACCCCTGTGGTGCACCAGTGTTGATCATCAGTGAAGAGGATATATTATCACCAATCTACACAGACTGTGGTCTTCCGGTTAGGAAGTTGAGTATCCAATTGGTACAGAGGCCCAAGTTCTGCAACTTCTCAATTAGGATTGTGGGAATGATGGTATTAAATGCTGAGCTATAGCCAATGAACAGTGCCCTGATGTAGGTGTTGGTGTTGTCTATGTGGTCTAAAGCCGTGTGAAGAGTCATGGAGATTGCGTCTGTTGTTGACCTATAGTGACGATAGGCAAATTACAATGGGTCCAGGCCCTTGTTGAGCCAGGAGTTCAGTCTGGTCATAACCAACCTCTCAAAGCATTTCATCACACTCGAAGTGAGTGCTACTGGGCGATAGTCGTTAAGGCAGCCCACATTATTCAAACAGAGGCAATGTGTAGTTAGTCTCCTAGCAAGGAGAAGCTGATGATAGGACAAAATTTCAGTCAATGGGATGAGTTGCAACAAAAAAGGCAGACAAAGTCAAAGAGGGTGAATAGAGAACTGAAGGTGTTATATTCGAATGTGTGCAGTATACGGAATAAGGTAGATAAACAAGTGGCACAGTTACAGATCGGTATGTATGATGTTGTTGGCATTACTGAATCGTGGCTGAATAAAGATTGTAGCTGGGAGCTCAATGTCCAATGATACACGTTGGATTGAAAGGTCAGGCAGAAGGCCAAGGAGGTAGTGTTGCTCTGTTGGTAAAAAATGAAATCAAATGAGTAGAAAGAGGTGATCTAGGGTCAGAAGGTATTGAATCATTGTGGATAGAGCTAAGGAATAGGAAGGGCAAAATGACCCAGATGGGAATATATACAGATCCCCAAACTGTAGGAAGGATGTGATCTACAAATTACAAAGGGAGGCAGAAAATGCATGCCAAAAGGGCAATATTACAGTGATCATGGGGCTTTCAATGTACGGGCAGATTGGGAAAATTAGATTGTTGCTGGATTCCAAGAGGGGGAATTTCTAGAATGCCTACGAGATGGCTTTTTAGAGCAGCTCATGGTTGAGACCACTAGTGAATCCGCTATTCGGGATTGGGTGTTGTGCAATGAACTGGAATTCATTCGAGAGCTTAAGGTAAAGAACTCTTAGGGGCAAGGCACATGATCAACTTCATCCTGAAATCTGAGGAGTAGCTGAAGTCAGATGTATCTGTATTACATTGGAGTAAAGGGAATTACAGAGGCATGAGAGAGGAGTCAGCCAAAATTGACTGGCAAAGAACACTGCCAAGGATGGCAGCAGAGCAGCAATGGCTGGAAGGCACAGGATATATACGTCCCAAAGAGGAAGAACTATTTTGATGGCAAGATGACACAACCAAAGCCAACATAAAAGGCAAATATTAGAGCAAAAATAAATGGAGAGTTAGAGGATTGAGAAGCTTTTAAAGGCCATCAGTAGGCAACTGTGTACAAGATTATGAGAGGCATGTGGATAGTCAGAGGCTTTTTCCCAGGGCTGAGATGGCTAACACTAGAGGGCACAGTTTTAAGGTGCTTGGAAGTAGGCACAGAGGGGAAGTCAGGGGTAAGTTTTATTACACAGAGGGTGGTGAGTGCATGGAATGAGCTGCCAGCGACTGTGGTGGAGGCGGATAAAATAGGGTCTTTTAACAGACTCCTGGATAGGTACATGGAGCTTAGAAAAATAAAGGGCTATAGGTAACACTAGGTAATTTCTAAAGTAAGTACATGTTCGGCACATCATTGTGGGTTGAAGGACCTGTATTGTGCTGTAGGTTTTCTATGTTTCTATGTAACAAAAAAGTCATTGAGAAGATAAAGGTGGAATATGAAAGTAAGCTGGCCAATAATACTAATGAGGATACCAAAAGTTTCTTCAGATACATAAAATGTAAAAGAGAGGTGAGAATGAATATCGGACCGCTGGAAAACAATGCTGGAGAGGTAGTAATTGGGAACAAGGAAATGGGTGGACAAACTGAATAAGTATTTTGCAGTATGGTGGAATCAAGGGTTATGAAGAGTGTGAAGTTCACATTACTAGGAAGAAGGTTATTGGTAAACTGAAGATCTGAAGGTGGATAAGTCACCTGGACCTGATGGTGTACACCCCAGGGTTCTGAAAGAGGTGGCTGAAGAGACTGTGGAGGCATTAGGAACAATCTTTCAAGAATCACTAGATTATGGAATGGTTCCAGAAAATTGTTAAAATTGCAAATGTCACTCCACTCTTCAAGAAGGGAGGGAGGCAAAAACAAGGAAGTTACAGGCCAGTTAGTCTAACCTCCATGGTTGGGAAGATGTTGGAGTCAATTGTTAAGGATGTGGTTTCGGGGTACTTGGAAACACATGATCAAAAACAGGCCATAGTCAGCATGGATTCCTCAAGGTGAAATCCTGCCTGACAAATCTGTTGGAACTCTTTGAAGAAATAACAAGCAGGGTAGACGAAGGAGAATCACTTGATGTTGTGTACTTGGATTTTCAGAAGAGTCTTTGACAAGGTGCCACACATGAGGCTGCCTAACAAGCTACAAGCCCATGGTACTACAGGAAAGATTCTAGCATGAATAAAGGGTGATTGGCAGGAGGCAAAGAGTGGGAATAAAGGGAGCCCTTACTGATTGGCTGCAGGTGACTAATGGTGTTCCACAGGGATCTGAGTTGGGCCAATTATTTTTACGTTACTTATCAATGATATGGATAATGGAATTTATGGCTTTGTTGCTAAGTTTGCAGGTGGAGGGTCAGGTAGTTTTGAGGAAGTAGAGAGGCTACAGAAAGATTTATACAAATTAGGAGAATGGGCAGAGAAGTGGCAGATGGAATAGTGTCAGGAAGCGTATGGTCATGCACTTTGTTGGAAGAAATGAAAGGGTTGACTATTTTCTAAATGGAGAGAAAATACAAAAATTTGAGGTGCAAAGGGACCTAGGTCTTGTGCAGGATTCCCTAGAGGTTAACTTGCAGGTTGAGTCTGTGGTGAGGAAGGCAAATGTGATGTTAGCATTAATTTCAAGAAGACTAGAACATAAAAGCAAGGGTGTAATATTGAGACTTTATAAAGTACTGGTGAGGCCTCACTTGGTGCATTGTGAGCAGTTTTAGGCCCCTTATCTTAGAAAGGATGTGCTGAAACTAGAGAGGGTTCAAAGGGGGTTCACGAAAATGATTCCAGGATTGAACGGCTTGTCATATGAAGACCATTTGATGGCTCAAGGTCTGTATTCACTGGGATTCAGAGGAACGAGGGATGACAAAATTGAAACCTACCAAATTGCGAAAGGCCTTGATAGAGTGGATATTTCCTATGGTGGGAGGGTCTAAGACCAGAGGACACAGCCTCAGAATAGAGGAGTGTCCTTTTAGAACGGAGATGAGGTGGAATTTCTTTAACCAGAGAGTGGTGAGTCTGTGGAATTCTTTGCTACAGGCAGCTGTGGAGGCAAAGTCTCTATGTATATTTAAGACATAGAAGTTAGTAGATTGTTGGTTGGTCTGGGCATGAAGGGATATAAGGAGAAGGCAGGAGATTGGGGCTGAGAGGAAAATTGGATCAGCCATGATGAAATGGCAGAGCAGACTCAATGGGCCAGATGGAATAATTCTGCTCCTATACCTTATAGTCTTATCTTGTCTTAACCAATAGCCTTATAGTCTTATCTTGTCTATACATCTTTATTATTTATCTCTCTCCCCATTATCTGCCTCTCTCAGTCTATCAATCCATCATTTAGCAAATAGCTCTGTATCTGTCATTTTATCTATGTATCTCTTTATTTATCTTATTTATCCCTATCAAGTCTATCCACATCTATCTCATCTATATGTCTCGATTTACCTTTGTCTATCTCTATTTAATCATTTGTTTCTATTTGTCTGTTCTATCTATCCTTCTCTCTCTATCTATCTATCTCTCTGAAGAGTTCAGACCCAGAACTTCCCCCCAGGCTGACATAGAAAGACGTGGAGGGGGCCAGAAACAGTTCAGATGTGGGGTGCAAGACAGACTTCAGTGCCACCCTCACGACCCTCGTTCTCCCAGTGCGGAGGGTTTGGTTGAAGGCGTCTCCTGGTCGCTAAATGCACCTGGGCTTACACCAGGTAGCTAGTCATGGGCACGTACAAACACGCTGGAGGAATTCAGCAGGTCGGGCAGCATCCGTAGAAACGAGCAGTCAACGTTTCGGGCCCATTTCCTGACGAAGGGGCTCGTTGCTTGTTTCCACGGATGCTGCCCGACCTGCTGAGCTCCTCCAGTGTGTTTGTACGTGTTGATTTGACCACAGCAACCGCAGTGTACTTTGTGTTAGCTAGTCACGGGCCCAGGCTGCGGACAGTTGGGAGTTCCGCCTGGCTCAGCCACTTGCCTCTCTTCCCAGCACGCATGGGCGTCCCTGCAGAAGGGGGGAGTGCGCAGTGTTTCCAGTATCCATGGCGTATTTGTAGCATTTGCCCATTGCTAAGGCAGCCCATTGAACTGCTATTCTGACTCAATCACCTAGGTACCTCCCTCTGACTGAGATCTCATTTGGAGGGAGGGAGTCACACCTCAAGGATGCTCAGGCAAAAGGGTAATGAGCGGCTGACAGACGGACACAAGGAGTGGACAGGGTCTGGTGACGGGGTATCCTGAGGTAACATTCCCCATCTGTTCCCAGCTCCCCTTCAGTCCCGCTTGTGCCTGCTCCCCTTGCCTGGTTAGGTCTCCCGCTCCCATCCAAGATCACAAGGGGGGGGTGGGGGAGTGAAGTTCAGTTGGCACTATCCTCTGTCAGGGAATGACCCTGCAAGGAGCCTCCTGCACCCTAACTGCCTCTGTCCCATGTCACGTCCTTCCCTATTAGTCTAGACGCAGGGTCTGGGCATGAACACTTCGCACTCCCACCCACCCCCGGTTGTCTACTTATGTTCATTTATGGAGAAATCGTGATAGGTAGATAGATAGACAGACAAATGGATGATAGATAATAGATAGTTAGACAGATAGATTAGTGAGTGGATAGATTAGATTAATGCTGTTATCCCTCTGCTGACATCCCATTCTCACCAGTTACTTGTTCTTGTTTCCTTCTCTCCCCCAGCAACTGCCTCCAACCTGCATGTCCCTCTGTCCACCCCATCCTGTCTGCTTCTCCATATGTCCCATCTCTATCTCTCTTCCCCTCTCTCCCTCCCTCAACCCACCATTCAACAGTTCAGGAACAGCTTCTTCCTCTCTGCCATCAGATCTCTAATCAGTGCGTGGGCCCATGAACGCCATCTTGTAATTCCTGAACTTCTTTTTGGAATATTTATTTACTTTGTAATTAACATTAAACTTGTATCTTTGCACTGTGATGCCAAGGCCAAACAGTAAGTTCCACGTCATAAAAGACAACAATAATAGAGTAAACCTGACCCGACAGTCATCCCAATCCACCGTCACCTTGGAATCTTCTCACAACAGTCTACTTCTCGCCATTTTACTGCCCATTTCTCCTCTCCTCCTTCCTCTCTCCCCTTCACACCCCATCCCTGTCCCCTCCACCCTCTCCCTTCTCCTCTTTTAGCCACACACTTCCTCTTCCTCTGCCCTCTTCCCCTCTCCCCTTTACACAACCCTTAACCCCTCCTCTCTACCCTCTCTCCTCTTTTATTTCCACTAATCTCTCCCCTCTCTCTGCTCCCTTCTTTCCCCTTTACAACACTAATGTCCTCTCCCCTTCTCTCCTTTACACCACACAAACCCCTCACCTCCCCTCTCCCTCTACACTGCCCATTCCCCTCCCTTCCCCCTCTACACTGCCCATTCCCCTCCCCTCCCCTCTACACTGCCCATTCCCCTCCCTTCCCCCTCTACACTGCCCATTCCCCTCCCTTCCCCCTCTACACTGCCCACCCCCTCCCCTCCCCTCTACACTGCCCACCCCCTCCCCTCCCCTCTACACTGCCCACCCACTCCCCTCCCCTCTACACTGCCCATTCCCCTCCCCACCCCATCTACACTGCCCACCCCCTCCCCTCCCCACTACACTGCCCATTCCCCTCCCCTCCCCTCTACACTGCCCATTCCCCTCCCCACCCTCTCTACACTGCCCACCCCCTCCCCTCTCCCACTACACTGCCCATTCCCCTCCCCTCCCCACTACACTGCCCATTCCCCTCCCCTCCCCTCTACACTGCCCATTCCCCTCCCCACCCCCTCTACACTGCCCATTCCCCTCCCCTCTACACTGCCCATTCCCCTCCCCTCCTCTCTACACTGCCCATTCCCCTCACCTCCCCTCCCCTCTACACTGCCCATTCCCCTCCCCTCTACACTGCCCATTCCCCTCCCCTCCCTCTACACTGCCCATTCCCCTCCCCTCCCCCTCTACACTGCCCATTCCCCTCCCCTCCCCTCTACACTGCCCATTCCCCTCCCCTCCTCTCTACACTGCCCATTCCCCTCCCCTCCCCCTCTACACTGCCCATTCCCCTCCCCTCTACACTGCCCATTCCCCACCCCTCCCCTCTACCCTGCCTATTCCCCTCCCCTCCCCCTCTACACTGCCCATCGCCCTCCTCTCCTCTCCCTCTACACTGCCCATTCCTCTCCCCTCTCTCTCTACACTGACCATCCCCCCCTCCGCTCTCCCTTTACACTGCCCACCCTCTCCCCTCCCCTCTGCCCATCCCCCTCATCTCCCTTCTCCCTCTGCACTGCCCATCCCCTCTTCTCTCCCTCTACACTACCCATTCCCCTCCCTCTCCCCTCTACACTGCCCATTCCCTTCCCTTCCCTTCCCTTCCCCTCCCCTCCCCTCATTAGACTTCCCATCACCCCTCCTGTGGTGAACTACGTGTGCCTGTCTGGACACGCCCCCTGCTGACTGCTCCTGTGGCTCCTCCCACAGACCCCTGTATAAAGGCGATCAAGGCCTGAGCCCGGCCTCTCAGTCTCCAGGATGTAGTATGGTGGTCACTCACTTCTTCCAGTCAATAAAAGCCGATATCTAGCCTTTACGTCTCAGAGTGAGTTATTGATGGTGCATCACCTCCTCTCCCCTTTGCACTGCCCATCCTCCACCCCTCCCCCTCTGCACTATCCATCCCCCTCCCCTCTCCCCATTACACTTCCCATCACCCCTCCCCTCCCCTTTGCATAGCCCATCCCTCTCCCCTCTCTCCTTTCCCCTTTATACTGCATAGCTCCCTCCCCTCTCCTTCTTACACTACCCAATTCCACTCTCTCCCTCCCCTACTTTCCAATTACACCCCAAGCTTGTCTCCTCCGTGCCTCTCCCCTTTACATTGCCCTTCCCCTCTCCTCTCTCTCCACCTTCCCTCTATACTCTCCATCTCCCTCTCCCTTTTACACCACCCATCTCCTCTTTCTCTCTTTTACATTCCCCAACACCTCCTCTTCCCCTCCCACATTTACACCACCCAATTCCCTTCTCCTCTCCTGTCTACACTGCCCTGCTCCCCCTCCCTCTCAGTCCTGATGTAGGTTCTCGACTCGAAGCTTCACAGCGCCTTTCCTTTCCACAGATTCTGCTCAACCTGCTGAGTTCTTCCAGCAGATTGTATGTTCTCCAGTTTCCAGCATCTACTCTCTCATCTGTCTCTCCGAAGTCCACCAGCTCTGCTTCCCTTGAAAATCAAGGTTTGGTTTCCTTCTCATCTTCAACCTCCCTGCAATGTTTTCCAACCACTTTCAACTCCTCGGTCTGCTTCATGCTCCCATGAAACATCACCTGATTTGCATTCACTGAACACCATTATTTTTCACCTCTCTTTCCGCTCAGAGTGGAGACACAGGGTACTACAGCCCGTAAACAGGCCCTTCGGCCCATCTGATACATGCCATCTTGATCTTCTTCCTATCCTCATCTGCCTATACCTGGACCATTGCCCTCCATAGTTCCCATCCATATACTTACCCAAACTTCCCTCAAATGTTGAAATCAAAACTGCATCCAACACTCATTCCACACTCTCACCACCCTCTGAATGAAGTTCTCACTCAGATTCCCCTTGACTGTTTCGTCTTTAGTTCTACTTTCACCCAGACACAGGAGAAAAAGCCTGCATGCATTCACCCTGTCCACACCCCCTCCTAGCTTTGCGTTCCTCGTGAGATTTTCCCCTCATTCTCCTACGCTCCACGCAATGTGTGGCACAGTAGTGTGGCAGTGACCCGGCCAGTTCCGCTGCTGTCTGTAAGGAGTTTGCACATTCTCTCAGGGACCAGGTGGGTTCCGTCCGGGTCTCCTGTTTCCTCCCACATTCCAAAGATGTACAGTTTAGCAGTTAATTTGGTGAAATTGGTCTAAGTGGGTGGCGTGGGCTTGCTGGGCCTGATATTGTGCTGTGTTGCTAAATAGTAAAAACTAAAAGAAAATAAAGTCCTAACCTATTCAAAGTTGCCCTGTAACTCACGTCCTCAAGTCCCGGTCACGTCCTTGTAAATTTTCTCTGCACCTTTTCATTCCACCCACCTGGTTCAGTTTCTGTTTCCCCCTGAATCTCACCTAGATTTCTTTGCTGCTCCCATTCCTTGAAAACTCTCCACATCCCGTCCCTTGTTCTATTAAAACCCACTGGCCTCTTTACAGCTCCATTGAAATTCATCGGTTTCTGCTTCCCTCTCCCATTATAACCGCCCGTTGCATGCCACTGCCTTGAAGTTCACCTCATTCAATTTTTCACTCAATTTGAAGCCCATAGGCTATAAAACGTAGGAGTAGAATTAGGCCATTCAGCCCCATTGAGTCTGCCCTGCCATCCTATCAGGGCTGATTTAATATCCCTCTCAAACCCATTCTCCTGCCTTCTTCCCATAACCTTTAATGGTCTGACTAATCAAGAACCTCAGCTTTAAATATGCTCAATGATTTGGCCTCCACAGCCATCAGTGGTAATTAGTTCCACAGATTCCCAGCCTTGCCTCAAGAAATTCCTCCTCATCTCTGTTTGCCCCTCTATCCTGATGCTGTGCCCTCTGGTCCTAGACTCCCCCACTATTGGAAACATCCTGCCACATCCTCTCTATCTAGGCTTTTCAATATTTGTCAAGTTTCAATGAGATCTCCCCTCATTCCAGTGAGCACAGGCCCAGAGCTATCAAACACTCCTCATACATTAACACTTTCATTTCCAGAATCTTTCTTATGGACCCCCTCTGGACCCCCATGCCAACACATCTTTTCTTAGACAAGAGGCCCAAGGTTGCTCACAACACTCCAAGTGCAGTCTGACTAATGCCTTATAAAGCCTCAGCATTACATCCTTGCTGCTATATTCTAGTCCTCTTGAAATTAACACTAACATTGAATTTGCCTTTCTTACCACTGACGCAACCCGCAAGTTAACTTTGAGGGAATCCTGCACAAGGATTCCAAAGTCCCTTTGCACCTCTGAATTCTGAACTTTCTCCCCATTTAGAAAAGAGTCCACACCTTTGTCCTTGCACCAGAGTACATGATCATACACTTCCCTCCATCATATTCCGCCTCCCACTTCTTTACCCATTCTCCCAATCTGTCCAAGTCCTTCTGCGGACAGCATGCTTCTTAAACATGACCTGCAGCTCCCGTCTTTGTATTGCCTGCAAACTTAGCCACAACGCATCAAAAACACTTAATTTCTCACTAATTTCTGCAATAATACAGTACATGCCCTCTCTTTTGTTTTTACGCCATTTTTGAATTCTCTCGTCAGCCATGGTTGCTTCATCCTCCCTTTAGAATACTTAATCATCTGTGGGACGTATCTATCCTGTGCCATCTGAATTTCCCCCATAAACCAACCATTGCTGTTCTGCCATTAACCCTGCTAGTGCCGCCTTCCAATCAATTTTAGCCAGTTTTTCTTTCATGCCTCTGTAATTTCCTTTACTCCATCATAATACTGATAATTCTGACTTTCATCTTCTCCCTCTCAACTGCTGAGTGAATTTTATTATATTATGACCATTTTCTCCTGAGGGTTCCTTTACCTTAAGCTCCCTTATCAAATCTGGTTTATTACATAATACCAATTCCAGAATTGCCTTTCCTCGAGTGGGCTCAACCACAAGCTGTTCTAAAAAGCCATCTCGTAAGCATTCAACAAATTCCCTCTCTTGGAATGCAGCAACAAGCCAATTTTCTCAATCCACCCTCATTTTGAAATCCCCCATGACTATCGTAACATTAACCTTTTTTACATGCCTTTTTTTTGTAATTTATTTTTTTTATTGAAGTTCATCATCAAACATTTCCATAAGATGTATTTCAGACATTGTACATATATATCATATAATCATATATATCACATGCCTTTCCTATCTCCTATTCTAATTTATGTCCTATATTCTGGCTACTGTTCTGAGGCCAGAATAACTCTCATCAGAATCTTTTTACCCTTGCAGTTTTTTAATTCTACCCACAGGGATTCTACATGGGTAGAACAAAGTCACCCCACTCTCTCTACCTGCCTGTATGTCCTTATATTACAATGTGTATCCTTGGATATTCATCTCTCAACTATCATCTTCTTTCAGACACGACTCAGGCATGCCCACAAAGTCATACCTGACCATTTCTAACTGCGCTACGTTCATCTACTTTATTGCATATACTGTGTGCCTTCAAATATACCACCTTCAGTCCTGTATTCATCACCTTTTTTGATTTTTCACCCACATTACATTTCAACTCATCCCACTGATTGCAGTTTTGCCCTATCATCTGCCTCACAGTCTCACTACACACGGCATTGGCTTGTATACCGACTGTCCCATTCTCAGCACTATCTCTCCGGTTCCCATTCCCCTGACAAATTAGTTTAAACCTTTCCCAAAAGCTCTAGCAAACCTGCCACAAGGATATTGGTCCCTCTCGGTTTCAGGTGTAACACATCATTTTCGTACCGGTCATACCTTCCCCGAAAAGATCCCAATGATCCGGAAATCACTTACACCACTTCCTCAGCCATTCATTCATCTGCAATATCATCCTATTCCTGCCCCGACTAGCATGTGGCAGTGGGAGTAATCCAGAAAACCTTGAAGGTCCACAAAACCATAAGATATAGGAGTAGATTTAGGCCATTTGGCCCATCAAGTCCACTCTGCCATTTCATCATGACTGATCCAGTTTTCCTCTGCCTTCTCCCCAAATCCTTTCATGCCCTGACCAACCAAGAATCTCTGTCTTAAATGCACATAAAGACATGGCCTCCACAGCTGCCTGTGCCAAAGAATTTCACAGATTCACCACTATCTAGCTAAAGAAATCTCCCCTCATCTCCATTCTGAAAGGATGCCCCTCTATTCTGAGTCTGTGTCCTCTGGTCTTAGACTCTTCAACCATAAAAAACATCCTCTCCACATCCACTCTATCAGGGCTTTTCACTGTTCGATATATTTCAATGAGTTCACCCCTCATTCTTATTAATTCCAGCAAATACAGGTCCAGAACACTCTTCATATGACAAGCCATTTAATCCTGAAATCATTTTCATGAACCTCCTTTGAACCCTCTCTAGTTACAGCACATCCTTTCTAAGGGGCCCAAAACTGCTCACAATACTCCAAGTGAGGTCTCACCAGTGCTTTATAAAGTCTCAACATTACATCCTTGTTTTTATATTCTAGTCCTCTTGAACTAACTCCCTACTGACTCTACCTGCAAATTAACCTTTAGAGAATCCTGCACAAGGACTCCCAAGTCCCTTTGTAGCTCAGTTGTCTGAATCTTCTCTCCATTTAAAAAATAGTCAACCCTTTCATTTCTTCCACCAAAGTGCATGACCATACATTTCCAGACACTGTATTCCGTCTGTCATTTCTTTGCCCATTCTCCTGATCTGTCTCAAGAGTACCTGCCCCTCATATTGCCTGCAAACTTTGCAACAAATCCATCAATTCCATCATTCAAATCATTGACAAGTGATGTAAAAAGAATCGGTCCCAACTTAAACCCTTGTGAAACACCACTAGTCACTGGCAGTCAGCCAGAAAAGGCTCCCTTTATTCCCATTCTTTGCCTCTGCCAATCAACCACTGCTTTATCCATGCTAGAATCTTTCCTGTAATATCATGGGCTCATAGCTTGTTAAGCAGCCTCGTGTGTGGCACCTTGTCAAAAGGCCTTCTGAAAATCCAAGTACACAACATCCACCAGTTCTCCCAACCCTATTATTTCAGTCTGGTTCTCTTTCTCTCTCTTTTTCTCCTCTCACTATAATCTCCCCCCAGCCCTACCTTTCTTTCTCTTTTAATTCCCATAATTCTCCACCTTCCCCCAGCCCATTTCCCTCCAACCTATCACTTCCCAGCTCTCTACTTTATCCCTCCCCCCACTTCTTATCCCCCCTTGACCATCCCACGTTACTTCACTCCTGATGAAGGGTTTCGGCCTGAAACGTCGTCACTACCTCCTCCCATTGATGCTGTCTGGCCTGCTGAGTTCTGCCAGCATTTTGTGTTTTTATCCACCAATTCTCCTTTATTTATCCTGCTTGAGAATTCCAGCCACTTTGACAAGCAAGATTTTCCGTTGAGAAAGCCATGCTGACTATGGCCTATTTTATCATGTGCCTCCAAGTACCCTGAGACCTCATCCTTAATAATCGACTCCAACATCTTCCCAGCCACAGAGGTCAGACTAACTGGCCTGTAGTTTCCTTTCTTCTGCCTCTCTCCCTTCTTGAAGAGTGGAGTGATATGTGCAATTCTCCAGTCTTCAAGAACCATTCCAGAATCAATCTAATGATTCTTGAAAGATCATTACCAATGCATCCACAATCTCTTCAGTCACCTCTTTCAGAACTCTGGGGGTGTATAACATCTGGTCCAGGTGACTTATCTACCTTCAGTTTGCCAAGAATATTCTCTCTAGTATTGGTAACTTCACACACTTCATGACCCCTGACACATGGAACTTCCACCATACTGCTAATGTCTTCCATTGTGAAGACTGATGCAAAATATTTCTTCAGTTCATCTGCCACTTCATTGTCCCCCCATTACTATCTCTCCAGCAGTCCAATATCCACTCTCACACTTTATGTAGCTGAAGGAATGTTTAGTATCTCCTTTAATCCTCTTTCCGTGAAAGTTCTGTTCTTCAGCCTCTTCCCTAACTCCTGATCATTACTGCGCAGGACTCCTTTCTCCTTTCTATCTATGTCATGTTTACCACAACCTCTCGTTGCTCACCCTCCCTCTTGAAAATCTTCTGTGGCCGCACTGACACATCCTGGACCCTAGCATCTGGGAGGCAACGTACCATCCAGGCTTCTCTTGTGTGGCCACAGGATCTCCTGCCTATCCCCCTAACCACTGAGTCCCTATCACAATTGCTCTTTCTGACTTTAGCCTTCCTTGCTGAGTCTCAGAGCTGCCCCCAGTGCCATTGACTTCACTGCCACTGCTGTCCCGACAGTCATCCAAACGGGTACACTTATTGCTGTGGGAATGGCCAATGGTGAACACTGTACTGACTGCTCCCTCCCCTTACTTCTCCTGGTGTTCACCCATCTACTATCTGAAGCCTGCACTCAGGGTGTGGCTACTTCAGTAAAAGTCTCATCTATGAAGTTTTCAGCCTCTTGGAATAAGCTGAGAATGTCTGGGTCCAGCTCCAGTTCCTTGACATTGTCAGTCAGGAGGTGCAGTTGGATGCACGTCCTGCAGATATAGTCATCAGGGAGACTGTCAGGCACCTAGCAATCCCACATCTCACATGAGGAGAACTCCACTGCCTTAACTACCATCCTGCCTACAATTGCCATATCTCTAGCTTAAGTTGTACCTTCTGCCTGTTGAGCCAAAGCCTGATCACTCTAACACTGTCCACTCCAACAATGGCCTCTCTGCTCACACCTTGGTTCTTTTTATTGATCCTGCCAAGTGCCTAAGGGATCATTATGATTGCGGCTGCCAAAGGAGAAACTCATTTGGCTCCTCTTGTGGCTCCCTTGTTAAGCTTCATTGTCCTGAAACTCACCCGTTTCTGTTCCCCGCTCACCTGTTTCTGTTTCCTTCTCTCCTGAACCTCACTTGTTTCTGTTCCCCACTCACCTGTTTCTGTTTCCTTCTCTCCTGAACCTCACTTGTTTCTGTTCCCCACTCACCTATTTGTTTCCCTCTCCCCTGAAACTCACCTGTTTCAATTTACCCCCTGAAGCTCACCTTGTAATTATCCCCTCCCCCCATAACACATTTGGTTTCTTCCTCAATGTGCTTCAAACTCACCTGGTTCCATCTCCCCATACCTTAAAACTCACCTTGTTCCATTTCCAGCTGCCCCGTACCTCACCTCGTCTATTTCTGCCCCTTCCTGAAACTCACCTGGTGCAGGCTCCTTGTGAGTGTTTGGTAGGAAAGGAGTGTGCCAGGGTAAGGGGAAGGGATCATGCTGGGGAGCAGAAAACACAGCCAGGTGACCAGGGTCAGTGGGTGTGTGGGACAAGTAGGGGAGGGGGGAAAAGAAGTGGCGTGTGGGGGTGCATTTCCTGGACTGAATACTGTGTTTGGTGAATATGTGGTGTTTCTCAGACAGTTGTCGGTGTTTCGGTAAGTGGACTGTGTTTCTCAGACTGTGGATTGCACATGAGAGGATGTGGAGTGTTTCTCAGACTGGGGTCTGTGTTTGAAGGAGTGAACGATGTTTCTCAAATCGTGAACTGTGTTTCTTGGACTGTGGACAGTGTTTCCAGAACCGGGGGCTATGTCTGGGAAGTGAACTGTGTTTTCTCTATAGGGGCGAGTGTTTGGACGAGTGGACTCAGTCTCTCAGACTGTGTTGGGAGGAATAGGCTGTGTTTCGAGGTTTGGGGTCTGTATTTAAGTGAGTGGGGCTGTGTTGCTAGGACTGGAGGGGAGTGGGTCTGTGTTCCCAGCTCTGTGTGTGTGTTTATGAATGTGTATACATGTGCACACGCACGCGAGTCTCCCTCCCAAGCCTCCTCTCCTCTAGGCCCCTGTGGCTCCATAGCAACCGGCCTGTGGAAAAAGGCCTCTCCGCCCGCCTTTTGTTATGACTTCATTTAGTGCGGAGGGCGCGGGGAGACATAAATCTTCATAAAGCCAGGAGAGTGATTAATGCCGGGTGCGAGATCCTCTGCTGGACCTTACCCATTACAAGATAATCAAAAGATGGAGCACTTCTGTCTCATTGAGTACCACCGTCTCATTTGTTCCACTTTGCAGTCGATTTGCTTTGGAAAGTACAAAACACTCCATCAAAAATATTTTCAGAGTTAATTTCCGCCCTTAATCTGCTAGATTCTTATTTGGTATCGAGTGGCAGAATCGATTTTCTAGGCATCTAAATTAAATAATCCTGTTTCCATGCATGGAAGCTTAAGAGACGGGGCCTGCTCATGAGCAGCTGATGTTGCAGACGGGAAAAAAATGCTTAAAAAGTGACAAATTGCCCTTGTGTGTCTCGAAATCCTCTCAGATTTAAAAGTGTGTGTAGACTATCGTCATATCTTTCCACACTGATTTCTTTCCCCATTTTTCTCCTGACTTCTTAACATTTTATTTGGTCCAGAGGTGACGTGTACCGGCTCACGTGTTACCAGAGTCAATAAAACTCATTCCGGCCGACATGGTATTGGTGTCAGCAGGTTTTTTTGAACTGGGGCAATTTAAACTCACGCTGCCACCCACTTACCTCGTCGGCACACATCTTGTTCACATTCAGCTGTGCCTTGAAGGCTGAGAGTCCCTCGCCCTCCCTCTTCCACTCTCATCCCCTCTCTCTTCTCTCCTTCTCCTTGTGCCTCTCCCTCTCTCACTGCCCCACTCTCTGTCCTACTCTTTCCCTCCTGCTCTTCCTCCCTCCTTCTCTTCCATGTCCTTCTCTCCCTCACCTTCGCTTCCCCCTCTCTCCTCCCCTCTCCCTCCCTCCTTCTGCCCCTCTCTCCCTCTCCCTCTCTCACTGCCCCACTCTCTCTCCTGCTCTTCCTCCCTCTCTCTCTTCCATGTCCTTCTCTCTCCCTCACTGTTTCCCCCTCTCTCCTCCCCTCTCCCTCACCCTCCCTCCACCCCTCTCTCCCTCTGCCACTCTCCCTGCCTCTCTCTCTTCTCCATCACTCTCTCTCACTGTCCCACTCTTCCTCCCCTCTCTCCTCCGTCCGTCTCTCTCCCTCACTCACCTTCACTTCCCCTCTCCTCTCCCGCACCCTCCCTCTGCCTCGCTCTCTCCCTGCCTCCCTATTTCCTCTCTTTTTTTGTTCTCTCTTTCCCTTCTTCATTCACCCTTTCTCTCTCTCTCCCCTTCTCCTCGCCCCTCTTCTCTCCTCCTCTCTCTCTTCCACGCTCTCCCTTGCTTTCTCTCCTGCCTCCTCACTCCCTCTCCTTATCCCTCTCTCTCTCTCTCTCTCACTCTCCCACTCTCTAACCGTATAGAGGTGTATAAAACCTCGCAGGGGATACAGAGGGTGCTTGTGCGCAGTTGGAGAATCAAGGACGAGAGGGCACAGTTCTAAGGGGAGAGGGAGGAGATTTGAAAAGGGTCAGAAGAGCAATATTTTTCACGGAGGAATGAGCTGCTGGAGGAGGTGGTTGAGACAGATACAATTACAATGTTTAACACACAGGTACATGGATGAGAAAAGCTCAGAGACAGAGATGGGCCGAACACCGGCAAAAGTGGCTAGCTTAAATGAGAACTTGGTCAGGGTGAATGAGTTGGCCCGGAAGGCCGGATAGCTATCCAAGCTGCAGCATTCCAACTGGGAGGAGAAACAGGAGATGCTATGTCTGTTCTCCATGAAGCAGACGAGACCGAGATGCAGAAAACATTGAAGGTGTAGGGAAGCTGTTCCTCAGAGCAAAAGGTGTCTATAACCAGAGGGCACAGGGCAAGTGGCAGGAAATTTAGAGGGGATCCAAGGGGGGGGGGGTACTTTTCAGCCTGGGGGGGGGCAGTTGGGATCTGGAACTGACTGCCTGAGAGGTTGTTGGAGGTCCCGATGAAGTATGCAGACCACTCGCTGGGGGATGGGGTTAGTAAATGGAATTGTAAATGGAATAGGACGCTCAAAGCAGCTGCGCAGGTTGACTCTGGTTAAGAAGGCGTATGATGTTTTGGCCTTCATCAATCGTGGAATTGAATTCAGGAGCCGAGGGGTAATGTTGCGGCTATATAGGACTCTGGTCAGACCCCACTTGGAGTGCTGTGCTCAATTCTGGTCACCTCACTACAGGAAGAATGTGGAAGCCATAGAAAGGGTGCAGAGGAGATTTACAAGGATGTCACCTGGATTGGGGAGCATGCTTTATGAGAACAGGTTGAATGACTCTGCCTTTTCTCATTGGAGTGACGGAGGATGAGAGGTGACCTGATAGAGATGAAAAAGATGATGAGATCGTGTGGATAGTCAGAGGATTTTTCCCAGGGCTGAAATGGTTGCCACAAGAGGACACAGGTTTAAGGTGCTGGGGAGTAGGTACAGAGGAGATGTCAGGGGTAAGTTTTTTACTCAGAGAGTGGTATGGGCTGCCGTGGAATGGGCTGCTGGCAAAAGTGGTGGCGGCGGATACGATAGGGTCTTTTGAGAGGCTTTTAGATAGGTACATGGAGCTTAGTAAAATAGAGGGCTATAGGTAAGCCTAGTAATTTCTGAGGTAGGAACATGTTCGGCACAACTTTGTGAGATGAAGGGCCTGTATTGTGCTGTAGGTTTCCTATGTTTCTAATCTGCTGGGACAAAGGGGCTCTGCCTGTCCTAGAAGACTCAGCAAGGCTCAGGCTGGCAAGCATGGGAGGGGCATGGGTGGGTGGGTGCAGGAAAGTGAACAGATTAGCCAGCTGTTGAGAGCCACGGAGTTTGTAGATATCTCAGAAAGGAAGCATCCATCATTAAGGACCTCTACA
>NC_082706.1:41562712-41565212 GCF_030144855.1 Hypanus sabinus | reverse complement strand
CACCCTCACTGGTAAGGGTCAGACACACCCCCCCCCCCCCACACACACACACACACACACACAACCTCACTGGGTAAGCGTCAGAGACAGACACACACACACACCCTCGCTGGGTAAGGGTCAAACACATTCACGCACACACAAAACCTCACTGGGTTAGGGTCAGACACACAGACACACCCTCACTGGGTAAGGGTCACACACACACACACACACACACACACACACACAGAACCTCACTGGGAAAGGGTCAGACACAGACACACACACACACACTCCCTCACTGGGTAAGGGTCAGACACACACACACACAACCTCACTGGGTAAGGGTCAGACACAGACACACACACAAACACACTCCCTCACTGGGTAAGGTTCACACACACACACACACACACACACACACACACACAACCTCAATGGGGTAGGGTCAGACACACAGACACACCCTCACTGGGTAAAGTTCAGACACAGACACACACACACACACACACACCCTCACTGGGTAAGGGTCACACACAGACACACACACACAGAACCTCACTGGGTAAGGGTCAGACACAGACACACACACACACACTCCCTCACTGGGTAAGGGTCAGACACACACACACACACACACACACACACACACACACACACACACACAACCTAACTGGGTAAGGGTCAGACACACACACACACACGCACAAACACACACTCTCACTGGGTAAGGGTCAGACACACACAAACACACCCTCACTGGGTAAGGATCACACACACAGACACCCTTACTGGGTAAGGGTCACACACACACACACACACACACACACACACACACACACACACACACACACACACACACACACACACACACACATCCCCTCACTGGGTAAGGGTCAGACACACACACACACACACACGCACACACACGCACACACACACACACACACAACCTCAATGGGGTAGGGTCAGACACACAGACACACCCTCACTGGGTAAAGTTCAGACACAGACACACACACACACACACACATACACACACACACACACCCTCACTGGGTAAGGGTCACACACAGACACACACAGACACACACACACAGAACCTCACTGGGTAAGGGTCAGACACACACACACACACACACACTCCCTCACTGGGTAAGGGTCAGACACACACACACACACACACACACACACACACACACAACCTAACTGGGTAAGGGTCAGACACACACACACACACACGCACAAACACACACTCTCACTGGGTAAGGGTCAGACACACACAAACACACCCTCACTGGGTAAGGATCACACACACAGACACCCTTACTGGGTAAGGGTCACACACACACACACACACACACACACACACACACACACACACACACACACACACACACACACACACATCCCCTCACTGGGTAAGGGTCAGACACACACACACACACACACGCACACACACGCACACACGCACACACGCACATGCACACACACACACAACCTCACAGGGTGAGGGTCAGACCCACAGACACACCCTCACTGGGTAAGGGTCAGACACACACACACACACACACACACACACACACACACTCCCTCACTGGGTAAGGGTCAGACACACAGACACACACACACACACACCCTCACTGGGCAAGGGTAAGACACAGACACAAACACACACACACAGACACAAACACCCCCTCACTGTGTAAGGGTCACACACACACACAAACAGACACCCTCGCTGGGTAAGGGGCCGACACACCCTCACTGGGTAAGGGTCAGACACAGACACACACACAAACACACTCCCTCACTGGGTAAGGTTCACACACACACACACACACACACACACACACAACCTCAATGGGGTAGGGTCAGACACACAGACACACCCTCACTGGGTAAAGTTCAGACACAGACACACACACACACACACACACACATACACACACACACACACCCTCACTGGGTAAGGGTCACACACAGACACACACAGACACACACACACAGAACCTCACTGGGTAAGGGTCAGACACAGACACACACACACACACTCCCTCACTGGGTAAGGGTCAGACACACACACACACACACACACACACACACACACACACAACCTAACTGGGTAAGGGTCAGACACACACACACACACGCACAAACACACACTCTCACTGGGTAAGGGTCAGACACACACAAACACACCCTCACTGGGTAAGGATCACACACACAGACACCCTTACTGGGTAAGGGTCACACACACACACACACACACACACACACACACACACACACACACACATCCCCTCACTGGGTAAGGGTCAGACACACACACACACACACACACGCACACACGCACACACGCACATGCACACACACACACAACCTCACAGGGTGAGGGTCAGACCCACAGACACACCCTCACTGGTAAGGGTCAGACACACCCCCCCCCCCCACACACACACACACACACACACAACCTCACTGGGTAAGCGTCAGAGACAGACACACACACACACCC
>NC_082706.1:41552712-41557712 GCF_030144855.1 Hypanus sabinus | reverse complement strand
GGTAAGGGTCAGACACACGCACAACCTCACTGGGTTAGGGTCAGACACAGACACACACACACACACACACACTCCCTCACTGGGTAAGGGTCAGACACACACACACACACACACACACACACACACAACCTCACCTGGTTAGGGTCAGACACACAGACACACACACACAACCTCACCTGGTTAGGGTCAGACACACAGACACACACACACCCTCACTGGGTAAGGGTCACACACACACACACACACACACACACACACACAGAACCTCACTGGGTAAGGGTCAGACACACACACACACACACTCCCTCACTGGGTAAGGGTCAGACACACACACACACACACACGCACAACCTCACTGGGTGAGGGTCAGACACACACACACACACACACACACACACACACACACACAGACACACACACACCCTCACTGGGTAAGGGTCACACACACACACACACAGAACCTCACTGGGTAAGGGTCAGACACACACACACACACTCCCTCACTGGGTAAGGGTCAGACACACACACACACACACGCACAACCTCACTGGGTTAGGGTCAGACCCACAGACACTCCCTCACTGGGTAAGGGTCAGACACAGACACAGACACACACACACCCCCTCACTGGGTAAGGGTCAGACACAGACACACAGACACGCACACACGCACACTCACAAACTCACTGGGTAAGGCTCACACACACACACACACACTCACACACACTCACAACCTCACTGGGTAAGGGTCACACACACACACACACACACACACACAACCTCACTGGGTAAGGGTCAGACCCACAGACACACCCTCACTGGGTAAGGGTCAGACACACAGACACACTCCCTCACTGGGTAAAGGTCAGAAACAGACCCACTCCCTCACTGGGTAAGGGTCAGAAACAGACACAGACACAGACACACACACACACACACACACACAACCTCACTGGGTAAGGGTCAGACACACACACACACACACTCCCTCACTGGGTAAGGGTCAGACACAGACACAGACACACACACACACACACACACACACACACACACATCACCTCACTGGGTAAGGGTCAGACACACAGACAAACACAGACACACACATACGCACACACACACACACACACACACAACCTCACTGGGTAGGGGTCAGACCCACAGACACATCGTCACCGGGTAAGGGTCAGACACAGACACAGACACACACACACACACACACACACACACACAGACACAGACACACACACACACCCTCACTGGGTAAGGGTCACACACACTCACGTACACACGCACACACAAAACCTCACTGGGTAAGGGTCACACACACACACACAACCTCACTGGGTAAGGGTCAGACACGCAGACCCACAACCTCACTGGGTAAGGGACACAAACACACACACCCTCACTGGATAAGGGTAAGCCACAGACACACACACACACACACACACACACACACACAGAACCTAACTGGGTAAGGGTCAGACACAGACACACACACACTCCCTCACTGGGTAAGGGTCAGACACACACACACACACACGCACAACCTCACTGGGTAAGGGTCACACACACACACACACACACACACACACACACACACACACACACACAACCTCACTGGGTTAGGGTCAGACACACAGACACACCCTCACTGGGTAAAGGTCAGAAACAGACACACACACACACACACACAGACACAAACGCCCCCTCACAGTGTAAGGGTCACACACATACACACACACCCTCGCAGGGTAAGGGTCACACACACTCACACACACACAGACACACACACAGACACACCCACCCTCACTGGGTAAGGGTAAGACACACACACACACACACCCCCTCACTGGGCAAGGGTAAGACACACACACACACACACAACCTCACTGGGGAAGGGTCAGACCCACAGACACACCCTCACTGAGTAAGGGTCAGACACACAGACACACCCTCACTGGGTAAAGGTCAGACACAGAGACACACACACACACACACACACACACACACACACACACCCTCACTGGGTAAGGGTCTCACACACACACACACACACACACACACCCTCACTGGGTAAGGGTCAGACACAGACACACACACACACAACCTCACTGGGTAAGGGTCAGACCCACAGACACACCGTCACTGGGTAAGGGTCAGACTCACACACACACACTCCATCACTGGGTAAGGGTCAGACACAGACACAGACACACACACACACACCCTCACTGGGCAAGGGTAAGACACAGACACACACACACACACACACACACACACACACAAACACACACACACACACACACACACACACACAAACAAACACAAACACCCCCTCACTGTGTAAGGATCACACACACACACAAACACACCCTCGCTGGGTAAGGGTCACACACACTCACGCACACACGCACACACAAAACCTCACTGGGTAAGGGTCAGACACAGACACACACACACAACCTCACTGGGTAAGGGTCAGACACACACCCCTATTCACACACACACACACAGACACACACACCCTCACTGGTAAGGGTCAGACACACCCCCCCCCACACACACACACACACACAACCTCACTGGGTAAGCGTCAGACACAGACACACACACACACACCCTCGCTGGGTAAGGGTCAAACACATTCACGCACACACGCACACACAAAACCTCACTGGGTAAGGGTCAGAGACACACTCACACACACACACACACACACACACACACACACAACCTCACCTGGTTAGGGTCAGACACACAGACACACACACACACAACCTCACCTGGTTAGGGTCAGACACACAGACACACACACACCCTCACTGGGTAAGGGTCACACACACACACACACACACACACACACACACACACACAGAACCTCACTGGGTAAGGGTCAGACACAGACACACACACACACACTCCCTCACTGGGTAAGGGTCAGACACACGCACAACCTCACTGGGTTAGGGTCAGACACAGACACACACTCACACACACACTCCCTCACTGGGTAAGGGTCAGACACACACACACACACACACACACACACACACACACAACCTCACCTGGTTAGGGTCAGACACACAGACACACACACACACACAACCTCACCTGGTTAGGGTCAGACACACAGACACACACACACCCTCACTGGGTAAGGGTCACACACACACACACACACACACACACACACACAGAACCTCACTGGGTAAGGGTCAGACACACACACACACACACTCCCTCACTGGGTAAGGGTCAGACACACACACACACACACACGCACAACCTCACTGGGTGAGGGTCAGACACACACACACACACACACACACACACACACAGACACACACACACCCTCACTGGGTAAGGGTCACACACACACACACAGAACCTCACTGGGTAAGGGTCAGACACACACACACACACTCCCTCACTGGGTAAGGGTCAGTCACACACACACACACACACGCACAACCTCACTGGGTTAGGGTCAGACCCACAGACACTCCCTCACTGGGTAAGGGTCAGACACAGACACACACACACCCCCTCACTGGGTAAGGGTCAGACACACACACACAGACACGCACACACGCACACTCACAAACTCACTGGGTAAGGCTCACACACACACACACACACTCACACACACTCACAACCTCACTGGGTAAGGGTCACACACACAGACACCCTCACTGGGTAACGGACACACACACACACACACACACACACACACACATCACCTCACTGGGTAAGGGTCAGACACACACAGACAAACACAGACACACACATACGCACACACACACACACACACACAACCTCACTGGGTAGGGGTCAGACCCACAGACACATCGTCACCGGGTAAGGGTCAGACACAGACACACACACACACCCTCACTGGGTAAGGGTCACACACACTCACGTACACACGCACACACAAAACCTCACTGGGTAAGGGTCACACACACACACACAACCTCACTGGGTAAGGGTCAGACACGCAGACCCACAACCTCACTGGGTAAGGGACACAAACACACACACCCTCACTGGATAAGGGTAAGCCACACACACACACACACACACACACACACACACACACACAGAACCTCACTGGGTAAGGGTCAGACACAGACACACACACACTCCCTCACTGGGTAAGGGTCAGACACACACACACACACACACACACGCACAACCTCACTGGGTAAGGGTCACACACACACACACACACACACACACACACACAACCTCACTGGGTTAGGGTCAGACACACAGACACACCCTCACTGGGTAAAGGTCAGAAACAGACACACACACACACACACACAGACACAAACGCCCCCTCACAGTGTAAGGGTCACACACATACACACACACACACACACCCTCGCAGGGTAAGGGTCACACACACTCACACACACACAGACACACACACAGACACACCCACCCTCACTGGGTAAGGGTAAGACACACACACACACACACCCCCTCACTGGGCAAGGGTAAGACACACACACACACACACAACCTCACTGGGGAAGGGTCAGACCCACAGACACACCCTCACTGAGTAAGGGTCAGACACACAGACACACCCTCACTGGGTAAAGGTCAGACACAGAGACACACACACACACACACACACACACACACACACCCTCACTGGTAAGGGTCTCACACACACACACACACACACACACACACACCCTCACTGGGTAAGGGTCAGACACAGACACACACACACACAACCTCACTGGGTAAGGGTCAGACACAGACACACACACACACACACACACACACACAACCTCACTGGGTAGGGGTCAGACCCACAGACACATCGTCACCGGGTAAGGGTCAGACACACACACACACACACACACCCTCACTGGGTAAGGGTCACACACACTCACGTACACACGCACACACAAAACCTCACTGGGTAAGGGTCACACACACACACAACCTCACTGGGTAAGGGTCAGACACGCAGACCCGCAA
>NC_082706.1:41537712-41542712 GCF_030144855.1 Hypanus sabinus | reverse complement strand
CACACCCCCCCCCCCACACACACACACACACACAACCTCACTGGGTAAGGATCAGACACACACACACACACACACACAACCTCACCTGGTTAGGGTCAGACACACAGACACACACACACACAACCTCACTGGGTAAGGGTCAGACACAGACACAGACACACACACACACACACACACACACACACACACACACAACCTCACTGGGTAGGGGTCAGACCCACAGACACATCGTCACCGGGTAAGGGTCAGACACAGACACAGACACACACGCACACACACACACACACACACACACACACACACACACACACACACACACACACACCCTCACTGGGTAAGGATCACACACACTCACGTACACACGCACACACAAAACCTCACTGGGTAAGGGTCACACACACACACAACCTCACTGGGTAAGGGTCAGACACGCAGACCCGCAACCTCACTGGGTAAGGGACACACACACTCACACCCTCACTGGATAAGGGTAAGCCACAGACACACACACACACACACACACACACAGAACCTCACTGGGTAAGGGTCAGACACAGACACACACACACAACCTCACTGGGTAAGGGTCAGACACACCCCCCCCACACACACACACACACACACACACACACACACACACAACCTCACTGGGTAAGCATCAGACACAGACACACACACACACACCCTCGCTGGGTAAGGGTCAAACACATTCACGCACACACAAAACCTCACTGGGTTAGGGTCAGACACACACACACACACACACACACACACACATACAGAACCTCACTGGGTAAGGGTCAGACACACAGACACAGACACACACACACACACACACACACACACACACACACACACACAGAACCTCACTGGGTAAGGGTCAGACACAGACACACACACACACACTCCCTCACTGGGTAAGGGTCACACACACACACACACACACACACACGCACAACCTCACTGGGTTAGGGTCAGACACAGACACACAGACACGCACACACGCACACTCACAACCTCACTGGGTAAGGCTCACACACACACACACACACACACTCACTGGGTAAGGGTCAGACACACACACACAGACACGCACACACGCACACTCACAACCTCACTGGGTAAGGGTCAGACACACACACAAACACACACACACACACACCCTCACTGGGTAAGGGTCAGACACACACACACACACACACACACACGCACAACCTCACTGGGTTAGGGTCAGACCCACAGACACTCCCTCACTGGGTAAGGGTCAGACACAGACACAGACACACACACACCCCCTCACTGGGTAAGGGTCAGACACAGACACACACACACCCCCTCACTGGGTAAGGGTCAGACACACACACACAGACACGCACACTCACAACCTCACTGGGTAAGGCTCACACACACACACACACACACACTCACAACCTCACTGGGTAAGGGTCACACACACAGACACCCTCACTGGGTAACGGACACACACACACACACACACACACACACACACACACACGCACACAGAACCTCACTGGGTAAGGGTCAGACACAGACACACACACACACACTCCCTCACTGGGTAAGGGTCAGACACACACACACACACACACACACACACACACACGCACAACCTCACTGGGTTAGGGTCAGACACACACACACAACCTCACTGGGTAAGGGTCAGACACAGACACACACACACACACACTCCCTCACTGGGTAAGGGTCAGACACACACACACACACACACACACACACACACACACACACAACCTCACCTGGTTAGGGTCAGACACACAGACACACACACACACACAACCTCACCTGGTTAGGGTCAGACACACAGACACACACACACACACAGAACCTCACCTGGTTAGGGTCAGACACACAGACACACACACACCCTCACTGGGTAAGGGTCACACACACACACACACACACACACACACACACACACACACACACACACACACACACACACACACACAGAACCTCACTGGGTAAGGGTCAGACACACACACACACACTCCCTCACTGGGTAAGGGTCAGATACACACACACACACACACACGCACAACCTCACTGGGTTAGGGTCAGACACACACACACAACCTCACTGGGTAAGGGTCAGACACAGACACACACACACACACACACTCCCTCACTGGGTAAGGGTCAGACACAGTCACAGACACACACACACCCTCACTGGGTTAGGGTCAGACCCACAGACACTCCCTCACTGGGTAAGGGTCAGACACAGACACACACACACCCCCTCACTGGGTAAGGGTCAGACACACACACACAGACACGCACACACGCACACTCACAACCTCACTGGGTAAGGCTCACACACACACACACACACACACACACACTCACAACCTCACTGGGTAAGGGTCACACACACAGACACCCTCACTGGGTAACGGACACACACACACAGACACACACACACACACACACACACACACACACACACACACACATCACCTCACTGGGTAAGGGTCAGACACACACAGACAAACACAGACACACACATACGCACACACACACACAACCTCACTGGGTAAGGGTCAGACCCACAGACACACCCTCACTGGGTAAGGGTCACACACACACACACACACACACACACACACACACACACACACACACACACACACAACCTCACTGGGTAAGGGTCAGACACAGACACACACACACAACCTCACTGGGTAAGGGTCAGACACACACCCCTATTCACACACACACACACACAAAACACACACACACAAACACCCCCTCACTGTGTAAGTGTCACACACACTCACAAACACACCCTCGCTGGGTAAGGGTCACACACACTCACGCACACACGCACACACAAAACCTCACTGGGTAAGGGTCAGACACAGACACACACACACAACCTCACTGGGTAAGGGTCAGACACACACCCCTATTCACACACACACACACACACACACACACACACACACCCTCACTGGTAAGGGTCAGACACACCCCCCCCCCCCCACACACACACACACACACACACACACACACACACACACACACAACCTCACTGGGTAAGCATCAGACACACACACACACACACACACAACCTCACTGGGTAAGCATCAGACACAGACACACACACACACACCCTCGCTGGGTAAGGGTCAAACACATTCACGCACACACGCACACACAAAACCTCACTGGGTAAGGGTCAGACACACACACACACACAACCTCACCTGGTTAGGGTCAGACACATAGACACACACACACACACACAACCTCACCTGGTTAGGGTCAGACACACAGGCACACACACACACAACCTCACCTGGTTAGGGTCAGACACACAGACACACACACACCCTCACTGGGTAAGGGTCACACACACACACACACAGAACCTCACTGGGTAAGGGTCAGACACAGACACACACACACACACTCCCTCACTGGGTAAGGGTCAGACACACACACACACACACGCACAACCTCACTGGGTTAGGGTCAGACAGAGACACAGACACACACACACCCCCTCACTGGGTAAGGGTCAGACACACACACACAGACACGCACACACGCACACTCACAACCTCACTGGGTAAGGCTCACACACACACACACACACACACACACACACACACACACACACACACTCACAACCTCACTGGCTAAGGGTCACACACACAGACACCCTCACTGGGTAACGGACACACACACACACACACAACCTCACTGGGTAAGGGTCAGACCCACAGACACACCCTCACTGGGTAAGGGTCAGACACAGACACACACACACACACACATTCCCTCACTGGGTAAGGGTCAGACACAGACACAGACACACACACACACACCCTCACTGGGTAAGGGTCAGACACACACACACAGACACGCACACACGCACACTCACAACCTCACTGGGTAAGGCTCACACACACACACACACACACACACACTCACAACCTCACTGGGTAAGGGTCACACACACAGACACCATCACTGGGTAACGGACACACACACACACACACACACACATCACCTCACTGGGTAAGGGTCAGACACACACAGACACACACATACGCACACACACACACACAACCTCACTGGGTAAGGGTCAGACCCACAGACACACCCTCACTGGGTAAGGGTCAGACACACACACACACACACACACACACAACCTCACTGGATAAGTGTCAGACCCACAGACACACCGTCACTGGGTAAGGGTCAGACTCACACACACACACTCCATCACTGGGTAAGGGTCAGACACAGACACAGACACACACACGCACACCCTCACTGGGCAAGGGTAAGACACAGACACACACACACACACACACACACACAAACACACACACACACACACAGAGACACAAACAGCCCCTGACTGTGTAAGGATCACACACACACACAAACACACACCCTCGCTGGGTAAGGGTCAGACACAGACACACACACACAACCTCACTGGGTAAGGGTCAGACACACACCCCTATTCACACACACACACCCACACACAAACACACACACACAAACACCCCCTCACTGTGTAAGTGTCACACACACTCACAAACACACCCTCGCTGGGTAAGGGTCACACACACTCACGCACACACGCACACACAAAACCTCACTGGGTAAGGGTCAGACACAGACACACACACACAACCTCACTGGGTAAGGGTCAGACACACACCCCTATTCACACACACACACACACCCTCACTGGTAAGGGTCAGACACCCCCCCCCCCCACACACACACACACACACACACACACACACAACCTCACTGGGTAAGCATCAGACACAGACACACACACACACACCCTCGCTGGGTCAGGGTCAAACACATTCACGCACACACGCACACACAAAACCTCACTAGGTAAGGGTCAGACACACACACACACACAACCTCACCTGGTTAGGGTCAGACACACAGACACACACACACACACACAACCTCACCTGGTT
>NC_082706.1:41520212-41532712 GCF_030144855.1 Hypanus sabinus | reverse complement strand
ACACACACACACACACACACACACACAGAACCTCACTGGGTAAGGGTCAGACACACACACACACACTCCCTCACTGGGTAAGGGTCAGACACACACACACAACCTCACTGGGTAAGGGTCAGACACAGACACACACACACACACACACACCCTCACTGGGTAAGGGTCACACACACACACACCCTCACTGGGTAAGGGTCACACACACACACACACACACACACACACACACACACAGAACCTCACTGGGTAAGGGTCAGACACACACACACACACTCCCTCACTGGGTAAGGGTCAGACACACACACACACACACGCACAACCTCACTGGGTTAGGGTCAGACCCACAGACACTCCCTCACTGGGTAAGGGTCAGACACAGACACACACACACCCCCTCACTGGGTAAGGGTCAGACACAGACACACACACACCCCCTCACTGGGTAAGGGTCAGACACACACACACAGACACGCACACACGCACACTCACAACCTCACTGGGTAAGGCTCACACAGACACACACACACACACACACACACACACACACACACACACACAGAACCTCACTGGGTAAGGGTCAGACACACACACACACACACTCCCTCACTGGGTAAGGGTCAGATACACACACACACACACACGCACAACCTCACTGGGTTAGGGTCAGACACACACACACAACCTCACTGGGTAAGGGTCAGACACAGACACACACACACACACACACACACACACACTCCCTCACTGGGTAAGGGTCACACACACACACACCCTCACTGGGTAAGGGTCTCACACACACACACACACACACACACACACACACACACACACACACAGAACCTCACTGGGTAAGGGTCAGACACACACACACACACTCCCTCACTGGGTAAGGGTCAGACACACACACACACACACGCACAACCTCACTGGGTTAGGGTCAGACCCACAGACACTCCCTCACTGGGTAAGGGTCAGACACAGACACAGACACACACACACCCCCTCACTGGGTAAGGGTCAGACACAGACACACACACACCCCCTCACTGGGTAAGGGTCAGACACACACACACAGACACGCACACACGCACACTCACAACCTCACTGGGTAAGGCTCACACACACACACACACACTCACACACACTCACAACCTCACTGGGTAAGGGTCACACACACAGACACCCTCACTGGGTAACGGACACACACACACACACACACACACACACACACACACACACACATCACCTCACTGGGTAAGGGTCAGACACACACAAACACAGACACACACATACGCACACACACACACACACACACACACACAACCTCACTGGGTAGGGGTCAGACCCACAGACACATCGTCACCGGGTAAGGGTCAGACACAGACACAGACACACACACACACACACACACACACACAGACACACACACACACCCTCACTGGGTAAGGGTCAGACACGCAGACCCACAACCTCACTGGGTAAGGGACACAAACCCACACACCCTCACTGGATAAGGGTAAGCCACAGACACACACACACACACACACACACACACACACAGAACCTCACTGGGTAAGGGTCAGACACAGACACACACACACACACTCCCTCACTGGGTAAGGGTCAGACACACACACACACACACACGCACAACCTCACTGGGTTAGGGTCAGACACACACACACAACCTCACTGGGTAAGGGTCAGACACAGACACACACACACACACACACACTCCCTCACTGGGTAAGGGTCAGACACACACACACACACACAACCTCACCTGGTTAGGGTCACACACACACACACACACACACACACACACACAACCTCACCTGGTTAGGGTCAGACACACAGACACACACACACACACAACCTCACCTGGTTCGGGTCAGACATACACACACCCTCACTGGGTAAGGGTCACACACACACACACACACACACACACACACACACACAGAACCTCACTGGGTAAGGGTCAGACACACACACACACACACACACACTCCCTCACTGGGTAAGGGTCAGATACACACACACACACACACACACGCACAACCTCACTGGGTTAGGGTCAGACACACACACACAACCTCACTGGGTAAGGGTCAGACACAGACACACACACACACACACACTCCCTCACTGGGTAAGGGTCAGACACAGACACAGACACACACACACCCTCACTGGGTTAGGGTCAGACCCACAGACACTCCCTGTCTTGGTAAGGGTCAGACACAGACACACACACACCCCCTCACTGGGTAAGGGTCAGACATACACACACAGACACGCACACACGCACACTCACAACCTCACTGGGTAAGGCTCACACACACACACACTCACAACCTCACTGGCTAAGGGTCACACACACAGACACCCTCACTGGGTAACGGACACACACACACACACACACACACACACACACACAACCTCACTGGGTAAGGGTCAGACCCACAGACACACCCTCACTGGGTAAGGGTCAGACACAGACACACACACACACACACACTCCCTCACTGGGTAAGGGTCAGACACAGACACAGACACACACACACACCCTCACTGGGTAAGGGTCAGACACACACACACAGACACGCACACACGCACACTCACAACCTCACTGGGTAAGGCTCACACACACACACACACACACACTCACAACCTCACTGGGTAAGGGTCACACACACAGACACCATCACTGGGTAACGGACACACACACACACACACACACACACACACACACATCACCTCACTGGGTAAGGGTCAGACACACACAGACACACACATACGCACACACACACACACAACCTCACTGGGTAAGGGTCAGACCCACAGACACACCCTCACTGGGTAAGGGTCAGACACACACACACACACACACACACACACACACACAACCTCACTGGATAAGTGTCAGACCCACAGACACACCGTCACTGGGTAAGGGTCAGACTCACACACACACACTCCATCACTGGGTAAGGGTCAGACACAGACACAGACACACACACGCACACCCTCACTGGGCAAGGGTAAGACACAGACACACACACACACACACACACACACAAACACACACACACACACACACACAGAGACACAAACACCCCCTCACTGTGTAAGGATCACACACACACACAAACACACACCCTCGCTGGGTAAGGGTCACACACACTCACGCACACACAAAACCTCACTGGATAAGGGTCACACACACACACACACAACCTCACTGGGTAAGGGTCAGAAACACACACACGCACACACACACACACACACACACACACACACAGACACAACCTCACTGGGTAAGGGTCAGACACATAGACAAACACACACACCCCCTCACTGGGTAAGGGTCACACACACACACACACACACACACACACACAAACTCACTGGGTAAGGGTCACACACACAGACACACACACACACACACACACACACACACACACACACACACACACACACACACAACCTCACTGGGTAAGGGTCACACACACAGACACACACACACACACACACACACACAACCTCACTGGGTAAGGGTCACACACACACACAAACACACCCTCGCTGGGTAAGGGTCAGACACAGACACACACACACACTCCCTGTCTGGGTAAGGGTCAGACACACACACACACACACACACACACAACCTCACCTGGTTAGGGTCAGACACACAGACACACACACACCCTCACTGGGTAAGGGTCACACACACACACACACACACACAAACACCCCCTCACTGTGTAAGTGTCACACACACACACACACACTCCCTCACTGGGTAAGGGTCAGACACACGCACAACCTCACTGGGTTAGGGTCAGACACACACACACTCCATCACTGGGTAAGGGTCAGACACACACACACACACACACACACACACACACAGAACCTCACTGGGTAAGGGTCAGACACACACACACACACTCCCTCACTGGGTAAGGGTCAGATACACACACACACACACACGCACAACCTCACTGGGTTAGGGTCAGACACACACACACAACCTCACTGGGTAAGGGTCAGACACAGACACACACACACACACACACACCCTCACTGGGTAAGGGTCACACACACACACACCCTCACTGGGTAAGGGTCACACACACACACACACACACACACACACACACACACACAGAACCTCACTGGGTAAGGGTCAGACACACACACACACACTCCCTCACTGGGTAAGGGTCAGACACACACACACACACACGCACAACCTCACTGGGTTAGGGTCAGACCCACAGACACTCCCTCACTGGGTAAGGGTCAGACACAGACACACACACACCCCCTCACTGGGTAAGGGTCAGACACACACACACAGACACGCACACACACACAGACACAACCTCACTGGGTAAGGGTCAGACACATAGACAAACACACACACCCCCTCACTGGGTAAGGGTCACACACACACACACACACACACACACACACAAACTCACTGGGTAAGGGTCACACACACAGACACACACACACACACACACACACACACACACACACACACACACACACACAACCTCACTGGGTAAGGGTCACACACACAGACACACACACACACACACACACACACAACCTCACTGGGTAAGGGTCACACACACACACAAACACACCCTCGCTGGGTAAGGGTCAGACACAGACACACACACACACTCCCTGTCTGGGTAAGGGTCAGACACACACACACACACACACACACACAACCTCACCTGGTTAGGGTCAGACACACAGACACACACACACCCTCACTGGGTAAGGGTCACACACACACACACACACACACAAACACCCCCTCACTGTGTAAGTGTCACACACACACACACACACTCCCTCACTGGGTAAGGGTCAGACACACGCACAACCTCACTGGGTTAGGGTCAGACACACACACACTCCATCACTGGGTAAGGGTCAGACACACACACACACACACACACACACACACACAGAACCTCACTGGGTAAGGGTCAGACACACACACACACACTCCCTCACTGGGTAAGGGTCAGATACACACACACACACACACGCACAACCTCACTGGGTTAGGGTCAGACACACACACACAACCTCACTGGGTAAGGGTCAGACACAGACACACACACACACACACACACCCTCACTGGGTAAGGGTCACACACACACACACCCTCACTGGGTAAGGGTCACACACACACACACACACACACACACACACACACACACAGAACCTCACTGGGTAAGGGTCAGACACACACACACACACTCCCTCACTGGGTAAGGGTCAGACACACACACACACACACGCACAACCTCACTGGGTTAGGGTCAGACCCACAGACACTCCCTCACTGGGTAAGGGTCAGACACAGACACACACACACCCCCTCACTGGGTAAGGGTCAGACACAGACACACACACACCCCCTCACTGGGTAAGGGTCAGACACACACACACAGACACGCACACACGCACACTCACAACCTCACTGGGTAAGGCTCACACACACACACACACACACACACACACACACACACACACACACACACAGAACCTCACTGGGTAAGGGTCAGACACACACACACACACACTCCCTCACTGGGTAAGGGTCAGATACACACACACACACACACGCACAACCTCACTGGGTTAGGGTCAGACACACACACACAACCTCACTGGGTAAGGGTCAGACACAGACACACACACACACACACACACACACACACACTCCCTCACTGGGTAAGGGTCACACACACACACACCCTCACTGGGTAAGGGTCTCACACACACACACACACACACACACACACACACACACACACACACAGAACCTCACTGGGTAAGGGTCAGACACACACACACACACTCCCTCACTGGGTAAGGGTCAGACACACACACACACACACGCACAACCTCACTGGGTTAGGGTCAGACCCACAGACACTCCCTCACTGGGTAAGGGTCAGACACAGACACAGACACACACACACCCCCTCACTGGGTAAGGGTCAGACACAGACACACACACACCCCCTCACTGGGTAAGGGTCAGACACACACACACAGACACGCACACACGCACACTCACAACCTCACTGGGTAAGGCTCACACACACACACACACACTCACACACACTCACAACCTCACTGGGTAAGGGTCACACACACAGACACCCTCACTGGGTAACGGACACACACACACACACACACACACACACACACACACACATCACCTCACTGGGTAAGGGTCAGACACACACAAACACAGACACACACATACGCACACACACACACACACACACACACACAACCTCACTGGGTAGGGGTCAGACCCACAGACACATCGTCACCGGGTAAGGGTCAGACACAGACACAGACACACACACACACACACACACACACACAGACACACACACACACCCTCACTGGGTAAGGGTCAGACACGCAGACCCACAACCTCACTGGGTAAGGGACACAAACCCACACACCCTCACTGGATAAGGGTAAGCCACAGACACACACACACACACACACACACACACACACACACAGAACCTCACTGGGTAAGGGTCAGACACAGACACACACACACACACTCCCTCACTGGGTAAGGGTCAGACACACACACACACACACACGCACAACCTCACTGGGTTAGGGTCAGACACACACACACAACCTCACTGGGTAAGGGTCAGACACAGACACACACACACACACACACACTCCCTCACTGGGTAAGGGTCAGACACACACACACACACACAACCTCACCTGGTTAGGGTCACACACACACACACACACACACACACACACACAACCTCACCTGGTTCGGGTCAGACATACACACACCCTCACTGGGTAAGGGTCACACACACACACACACACACACACACACACACACACACACACACACAGAACCTCACTGGGTAAGGGTCAGACACACACACACACACACACACACTCCCTCACTGGGTAAGGGTCAGATACACACACACACACACACACACGCACAACCTCACTGGGTTAGGGTCAGACACACACACACAACCTCACTGGGTAAGGGTCAGACACAGACACACACACACACACACACTCCCTCACTGGGTAAGGGTCAGACACAGACACAGACACACACACACCCTCACTGGGTTAGGGTCAGACCCACAGACACTCCCTGTCTTGGTAAGGGTCAGACACAGACACACACACACCCCCTCACTGGGTAAGGGTCAGACATACACACACAGACACGCACACACGCACACTCACAACCTCACTGGGTAAGGCTCACACACACACACACACACACACTCACAACCTCACTGGGTAAGGGTCACACACACAGACACCCTCACTGGGTAACGGACACACACACACACACACACACACACACACACACACATCACCTCACTGGGTAATGGTCAGACACACACAGACAAACACAGACACACACATACGCACACACACACACACACACAACCTCACTGGGTAAGGGTCAGACCCACAGACACACCCTCACTGGGTAAGGGTCACACACACACACACACACACACACACACACACACACACACACAACCTCACTGGGTAAGGGTCAGACACAGACACACACACACACACTCCCTCACTGGGTAAGGGTCAGACACACACACACACACACACACACACGCACAACCTCACTGGGTTAGGGTCAGACACACACACACAACCTCACTGGGTAAGGGTCAGACACACACCCCTATTCACACACACACACACACACACACACACACACACACACACACACACACACACACACACACACAAACACCCCGTCACTGTGTAAATGTCACACACACTCACAAACACACCCTCGCTGGGTAAGGGTCACACACACGCACACACGCACACACAAAACCTCACTGGGTAAGGGTCACACACACACACAACCTCACTGGGTAAGGGTCAGACACGCACAGACAAACACAGACACACACATACGCACACACACACACACACACACACACACACACACACACACACACACACACACACACAACCTCACTGGGTAGGGGTCAGACCCACAGACACACACACACCCCCTCACTGGGTAAGGGTCACACACACTCACGTACACACGCACACACAAAACCTCACTGGGTAAGGGTCACACACACACACAACCTCACTGGGTAAGGGTCAGACACGCACACCCACAACCTCACTGGGTAAGGGACACAAACACACACACCCTCACTGGATAAGGGTAAGCCACAGACACACACACACACACACACACACACACACATACACACACACACAGAACCTCACTGGGTAAGGGTCAGACACAGACACACACACACACACTCCCTCACTGGGTAAGGGTCAGACACACACACACACACACACGCACAACCTCACTGGGTTAGGGTCAGACACACACACACAACCTCACTGGGTAAGGGTCAGACACAGACACACACACACACACACACACACACACACACACACACACTCCCTCACTGGGTAAGGGTCACACACACACACACACACACACACAAACACCCCCTCACTGTGTAAGTGTCACACACACACACACACACTCCCTCACTGGGTAAGGGTCAGACACACACACACACACACACACGCACAACCTCACTGGGTTAGGGTCAGACACACACACACAACCTCACTGGGTAAGGGTCAGACACACACACACACACTCCCTCACTGGGTAAGGGTCAGACACACACACACACACACACACGCACAACCTGACTGGGTTAGGGTCAGACCCACAGACACTCCCTCACTGGGTAAGGGTCAGACACAGACACAGACACACACACACCCCCTCACTGGGTAAGGGTCAGACACAGACACACACACACCCCCTCACTGGGTAAGGGTCAGACACACACACACAGACACGCACACACGCACACTCACAACCTCACTGGGTAAGGCTCACACACACACACACACACACACACACTCACAACCTCACTGGGTAAGGGTCACACACACAGACACCCTCACTGGGTAACGCACACACACACACACACACACACACACACACACACACACACATCACCTCACTGGGTAAGGGTCAGACACACACAGACAAACACAGACACACACATACGCGCACACACACACACACACACACACACACACACACACACACAACCTCACTGGGTAGGGGTCAGACCCACAGACACATCGTCACCGGGTAAGGGTCAGACACAGACACACACACACACACACACACACTCCCTCACTGGGTAAGGGTCAGACACAGACACAGACACACACACACCCTCACTGGGTTAGGGTCAGACCCACAGACACTCCCTGTCTTGGTAAGGGTCAGACACAGACACACACACACCCCCTCACTGGGTAAGGGTCAGACACACACACACAGACACGCACACACGCACACTCACAACCTCACTGGGTAAGGCTCACACACACACACACACACACACACACACACACTCACAACCTCACTGGGTAAGGGTCACACACACAGACACCCTCACTGGGTAACGGACACACACACACACACACACACACACACACACACACACACATCACCTCACTGGGTAATGGTCAGACACACACAGACAAACACAGACACACACATACGCACACACACACACACACACAACCTCACTGCTAAGGGTCAGACCCACAGACACACCCTCACTGGGTAAGGGTCACACACACACACACACACACACACACACACACACACACACACAACCTCACTGGGTAAGGGTCAGACACAGACACACACACACACACACTCCCTCACTGGGTAAGGGTCAGACACACACACACACACACAACCTCACTGGGTTAGGGTCAGACACACACACACAACCTCACTGGGTAAGGGTCAGACACACACCCCTATTCACACACACACACACACACACACACACACACACACACACACACACACACACACACACACACACAAACACCCCGTCACTGTGTAAATGTCACACACACTCACAAACACACCCTCGCTGGGTAAGGGTCACACACACGCACACACGCACACACAAAACCTCACTGGGTAAGGGTCACACACACACACAACCTCACTGGGTAAGGGTCAGACACGCACAGACAAACACAGACACACACATACGCACACACACACACACACACACACACACACACACACACACACACACACACACAACCTCACTGGGTAGTGGTCAGACCCACAGACACACACACACCCCCTCACTGGGTAAGGGTCACACACACTCACGTACACACGCACACACAAAACCTCACTGGGTAAGGGTCACACACACACACAACCTCACTGGGTAAGGGTCAGACACGCACACCCACAACCTCACTGGGTAAGGGACACAAACACACACACCCTCACTGGATAAGGGTAAGCCACAGACACACACACACACACACACACACACACACACACACACAGAACCTCACTGGGTAAGGGTCAGACACAGACACACACACACACACTCCCTCACTGGGTAAGGGTCAGACACACACACACACACACACGCACAACCTCACTGGGTTAGGGTCAGACACACACACACAACCTCACTGGGTAAGGGTCAGACACAGACACACACACACACACACACACACACACACACACACACTCCCTCACTGGGTAAGGGTCACACACACACACACACACACACAAACACCCCCTCACTGTGTAAGTGTCACACACACACACACACACTCCCTCACTGGGTAAGGGTCAGACACACACACACACACACACACGCACAACCTCACTGGGTTAGGGTCAGACACACACACACAACCTCACTGGGTAAGGGTCAGACACACACACACACACTCCCTCACTGGGTAAGGGTCAGACACACACACACACACACACACACACACACACGCACAACCTCACTGGGTTAGGGTCAGACCCACAGACACTCCCTCACTGGGTAAGGGTCAGACACAGACACAGACACACACACACCCCCTCACTGGGTAAGGGTCAGACACAGACACACACACACCCCCTCACTGGGTAAGGGTCAGACACACACACACAGACACGCACACACGCACACTCACAACCTCACTGGGTAAGGCTCACACACACACACACACACACACACACACTCACAACCTCACTGGGTAAGGGTCACACACAGACACACACACACACACTCCCTCACTGGGTAAGGGTCAGACACACACACACACACACACGCACAACCTCACTGGGTTAGGGTCAGACACACACACACAACCTCACTGGGTAAGGGTCAGACACAGACACACACACACACACACACACACACACACACACACACTCCCTCACTGGGTAAGGGTCACACACACACACACACACACACAAACACCCCCTCACTGTGTAAGTGTCACACACACACACACACACTCCCTCACTGGGTAAGGGTCAGACACACACACACACACACACACGCACAACCTCACTGGGTTAGGGTCAGACACACACACACAACCTCACTGGGTAAGGGTCAGACACACACACACACACTCCCTCACTGGGTAAGGGTCAGACACACACACACACACACACACACACACACACGCACAACCTCACTGGGTTAGGGTCAGACCCACAGACACTCCCTCACTGGGTAAGGGTCAGACACAGACACAGACACACACACACCCCCTCACTGGGTAAGGGTCAGACACAGACACACACACACCCCCTCACTGGGTAAGGGTCAGACACACACACACAGACACGCACACACGCACACTCACAACCTCACTGGGTAAGGCTCACACACACACACACACACACACACACACTCACAACCTCACTGGGTAAGGGTCACACACACAGACACCCTCACTGGGTAACGCACACACACACACACACACACACACACACACACACACACACACATCACCTCACTGGGTAAGGGTCAGACACACACAGACAAACACAGACACACACATACGCGCACACACACACACACACACACACACACACACACACACAACCTCACTGGGTAGGGGTCAGACCCACAGACACATCGTCACCGGGTAAGGGTCAGACACAGACACAGACACACACACACACACACACAGACACACACACACACCCTCACTGGGTAAGGGTCACACACACTCACGTACACACGCACACACAAAACCTCACTGGGTAAGGGTCACACACACACACACACTCCCTCACTGGGTAAGGGTCAGACACACACACACACACACGCACAACCTCACTGGGTTAGGGTCAGACCCACAGACACTCACTCACTGGGTAAGGGTCGGACACAGACACAGACACACACACACCCCCCCACTGGGTAAGGGTCAGACACAGACACACACACACCCCCTCACTGGGTAAGGGTCAGACACACACACACAGACACGCACACTCACAACCTCACTGGGTAAGGCTCACACACACACACACACACACTCACAACCTCACTGG
>NC_082706.1:41510212-41512712 GCF_030144855.1 Hypanus sabinus | reverse complement strand
ACACAAAACCTCACTGGATAAGGGTCACACACACACACACACAACCTCACTGGGTAAGGGTCAGAAACACACACACGCACACACACACACACACACACACAGACACAACCTCACTGGGTAAGGGTCAGACACATAGACAAACACACACACCCCCTCACTGGGTAAGGGTCACACACACACACACACACACACACACACACACACAACCTCACTGGGTAAGGGTCTCACACACACACACACACACACACACACACACACACCCTCACTGGGTAAGGGTCACACACACAGACACACACACACAACCTCACTGGGTAAGGGTCACACACACACACAAACACACCCTCGCTGGGTAAGGGTCAGACACAGACACACACACACACACACACACACACTCCCTGACTGGGTAAGGGTCAGACACACACACACACACACACACACACACACACACAACCTCACCTGGTTAGGGTCAGACACACAGACACACACACACCCTCACTGGGTAAGGGTCACACACACACACACACACACACAAACACCCCCTCACTGTGTAAGTGTCACACACACACACACACACACACACACACTCCCTCACTGGGTAAGGGTCAGACACACGCACAACCTCACTGGGTTAGGGTCAGACACACACACACTCCATCACTGGGTAAGGGTCAGACACAGACACACACACACACACTCCCTCACTGGGTAAGGGTCAGACACACACACACACACACACACACACACACACACACAACCTCACCTGGTTAGGGTCAGACACACAGACACACACACACACACAACCTCACCTGGTTAGGGTCAGACACACAGACACACACACACCCTCACTGGGTAAGGGTCACACACACACACACACACACACACAGAACCTCACTGGGTAAGGGTCAGACAAACACACACACACACACACAACCTCACTGGGTTAGGGTCAGACACACACACACAACCTCACTGGGTAAGGGTCAGACACAGACACACACACACACACACACACACTCCCTCACTGGGTAAGGGTCAGACACAGACACAGACACACACACACCCTCACTGGGTTAGGGTCAGACCCACAGACACTCCCTCACTGGGTAAGGGTCAGACACAGACACACACACACACACCCTCACTGGGTAAGGGTCAGACACACACACACAGACACGCACACACGCACACTCACAACCTCACTGGGTAAGGCTCACACACACACACACACACACACTCACAACCTCACTGGGTAAGGGTCACACACACAGACACCCTCACTGGGTAACGTTCACACACACACACACACACACACACACACATCACCTCACTGGGTAAGGGTCAGACACACACAGACAAACACAGACACACACATACGCACACACACACACACACACACAACCTCACTGGGTAAGGGTCAGACCCACAGACACACCCTCACTGGGTAAGGGTCAGACACACACACACACACACACACACACACACACACACACACACACACACACAACCTCACTGGGTAAGTGTCAGACCCACACACACACACTCCATCACTGGGTAAGGGTCAGACACAGACACAGACACACACACACACACCCTCACTGGGCAAGGGTAAGACACAGACACACACACACCAAGGGTAAGACACAGACACACACACACACACACACACACAAACACACACACACACACACACAGACACAAACACCCCCTCACTGTGTAAGGATCACACACACACACAAACACACACCCTCGCTGGGTAAGGGTCACACACACTCACGCACACACAAAACCTCACTGGATAAGGGTCACACACACACACACACACAACCTCACTGGGTAAGGGTCAGAAACACACACACACACACACACACACACACACACACACACACACACAACCTCACTGGGTAAGGGTCACACACAGAGACACACACACACACACACACACACACAACCTCACTGGGTAAGGGTCACACACACACACATACACACACAACCTCACTGGGTAAGGGTCAGACACATAGACAAACACACACACCCCCTCACTGGGTAAGGGTCACACACACACACACACACACACACACACACTCACTGGGTAAGGGTAACACACACACACACACACACACACACACACAAACACACACACACACACACACACACACACCCACCCTCACTGGGTAAGGGTCACACACATTCACGTACACACGCACACACAAAACCTCACTGGGTAAGGCTCACACACACACACAACCTCACTGGGTAAGGGTCAGACACGCAGACCCACAACCTTACTGGGTAAGGGACACACACACACACACACCCTCACTGGATAAGGGTAAGACACAGACACACACACACAAACACCCCGTCACTGTGTAAATGTCACACACCCTCACAAACACACCCTCGCTGGGTAAGGGTCACACAGACTCACGCACACACGCACACACAAAACCTCACTGGGTAAGGGTCAGACACAGACACACACACACAACCTCACTGGTTA
>NC_082706.1:41497712-41505212 GCF_030144855.1 Hypanus sabinus | reverse complement strand
TCACTGGGTAAGGGTCAGACACACACACACACACACACACACACACACACACACACACACACACACACACAACCTCACCTGGTTAGGGTCAGACACACAGACACACACACACACACAACTCTCACCTGGTTAGGGTCAGACACACAGACACACACACACACACAACCTCACCTGGTTAGGGTCAGACACACAGACACACACACACCCTCACTGGGTAAGGGTCAGACAAACACACACACACTCCCTCACTGAGTAAGGGTCAGACACAGACACAGACACACACACACCCTCACTGGGTTAGGGTCAGACCCACAGACACTCCCTCACTGGGTAAGGGTCAGACACAGACACACACACACCCCCTCACTGGGTAAGGCTCACACACACACACACACACACACAACCTCACTGGGTAAGGGTCACACACACAGACACCCTCACTGGGTAACGGACACACACACACACACACATCACCTCACTGGGTAAGGGTCAGACACACACAGACAAACACAGACACACACATACGCACAAACACACACACACACACACACACACACAGACACAAACACCCCCTCACTGTGTAAGGATCACACACACACACAAACACACACCCTCGCTGGGTAAGGGTCACACACACTCACGCACACACAAAACCTCACTGGATAAGGGTCACACACACACACAACCTCACTGGGTAAGGGTCAGAAACACACACACACACACACACACACACACACACACAACCTCACTGGGTAAGGGTCACACACAGAGACACACACACACACACACACACAACCTCACTGGGTAAGGGTCACACACACACACATACACAAACAACCTCACTGGGTAAGGGTCAGACACATAGACAAACACACACACCCCCTCACTGGGTAAGGGTCACACACACACACACACACACACACACACACCCTCACTGGGTAAGGGTAACACACACACACACACACAAACACACACACACACACACACACCCACCCTCACTGGCTAAGGGTCACACACACTCACGTACACACGCACACACAAAACCTCACTGGGTAAGGCTCACACACACACACAACCTCACTGGGTAAGGGTCAGACACGCAGACCCACAACCTTACTGGGTAAGGGACACACACACACACCCTCACTGGATAAGGGTAAGACACAGACACACACACACACACACACACACACAAATACCCCCTCACTGTGTAAGTGTCACACACACTCACAAACACACCCTCGCTGGGTAAGGGTCACACAGACTCACGCCCACACGCACACACAAAACCTCACTGGGTAAGGGTCAGACACAGACACACACACACAACCTCACTGGGTAAGGGTCAGACACAGACACACACACACACCCTCACTGGTAAGGGTCAGACACACCCCCCCCCCCCACACACACAAACACACACACTCGCTGGGTAAGGGTCAAACACATTCACGCACACACGCATACACAAAACCTCACTGGGTAAGGGTCGGACACACACACACACACACACACACACACACACACACAACCTCACCTGGTTAGGGTCAGACACACAGACACACCCTCACTGGGTAAGGGTCACACACACACACACACACACACGCACACACTTCCTCACTGGGTAAGGGTCAGACACACACACACACACACGCACAACCTCACTGGGTAAGGGTCAGCCACAGACACAGACACACACACACCCTCACTGGGTTAGGGTCAGACCCACAGACACTCCCTCACTGGGTAAGGGTCAGACACAGAAACAGACACACACACACACCCTCACTGGGTAAGGGTCAGACCCACAGACACACCCTCACTGGGTAAGGGTCAGACACACACACACACACACACACACACACACACACACACACACACACAAACAACCTCACTGGGTAAATGTCAGACCCACAGACACACCGTCACTGGGTAAGGGTCAGACACACACACACACACTCCCTCACTGGGTAAAGGTCAGACACTGACACACACACCCTCACTGGGTAAGGGTCAGACACAGACACACACACACACACACACACACACACACACACTCCCTCCCTCACTGGGTAAGGGTCATACACACACACAGAACCTCACTGGGTAAGGGTCAGACACACACACACACAGACACAGACACACACACACACACACCCTCACTGGGTAAGGGTCAGACACAGACACACACACACACACACACCCTCACGGGGTAAGGGTCAGACACAGACACAAACACACACACACACACACACACACACACACACACACACACACTTCCTCACTGGGTAAGGGTCAGACACACACACACACACTCCATCACTGGGTAAGGGTCAGACACAGACACACACACACACACACACACACACACACACACACACCCTCACTGGGTAAGGGTCAGACCCACAGACACACCCTCACTGGGTAAGGGTCAGACACAGACACACACACACACACACACACACATACACACACCCACACACACACACACAGATCCTCACTGGGAAAGGGTCAGACACAGACACACACACACACACTCCCTCACTGGGTAAGGGTCAGACACACACACACACACACACACGCACAACCTCACTGGGTAAGGGTCAGCCACAGACACAGACACACACACACCCTCACTGGGTTAGGGTCAGACCCACAGACACTCCCTCACTGGGTAAGGGTCAGACACAGAAACAGACACACACACACCCCCTCACTGGGTAAGGGTCAGACCCACAGACACACCCTCACTGGGTAAGGGTCAGACACACACACACACACACACACACACACACACACACACACACAAACAACCTCACTGGGTAAGTGTCAGACCCACAGACACACCGTCACTGGGTAAGGGTCAGACACACACACACACACTCCCTCACTGGGTAAAGGTCAGACACTGACACACACACCCTCACTGGGTAAGGGTCAGACACAGACACACACACACACACACACACACACACACACACACACACACACTCCCTCCCTCACTGGGTAAGGGTCATACACACACACAGAACCTCACTGGGTAAGGGTCAGACACACACACACACAGACACAGACACACACACACACACACACCCTCACTGGGTAAGGGTCAGACACAGACACACACACACACACACACCCTCACGGGGTAAGGGTCAGACACAGACACAAACACACACACACACACACACACACACACACACACACACACTTCCTCACTGGGTAAGGGTCAGACACACACACACACACTCCATCACTGGGTAAGGGTCAGACACAGACACACACACACACACACACACACACACACACACACACACACACACACCCTCACTGGGTAAGGGTCAGACCCACAGACACACCCTCACTGGGTAAGGGTCAGACACAGACACACAAACACACACACACACATACACACACACACACACACACAGATCCTCACTGGGAAAGGGTCAGACACAGACACACACACACACACTCCCTCACTGGGTAAGGGTCAGACACACACACACACACACACGCACAACCTCACTGGGTTAGGGTCAGACACACACACACAACCTCACTGGGTAAGGGTCAGACACAGACAGACACACACACACACACTCCCTCACTGGGTAAGGGTCAGACACAGAAACAGACACACACACACCCCCTCACTGGGTAAGGGTCAGACACACACACACAGACAAGCACACTCACAACCTCACTGGGTAAGGCTCACACACAGACACACACGCACACTCACAACCTCACTGGGTAAGGCTCACACACACACACACACACACAAACAACCTCACTGGATAAGGGTCACACACACAGACACACTCACTGGATAACGGACACACACACACACACACACACACACACACACACACACACACACACATCACCTCACTGGGTAAGGGTCAGACACACACAGACACACACATACGCACACACACACACACACAACCTTACTGGGTAAGGGTCAGACCCACAGACACACCCTCACTGGGTAAGGGTTACACGCACACACACACACTCCATCACTGGGTAAGGGTCAGACACAGACACACACACACACACACACACACACACACACACACACCCTCACTGGGTAAGGGTCAGACCCACAGACACACCCTCACTGGGTAAGGGTCAGACACAGACACACACACACACACACACCCTCACTGGAAAGGGTCAGACACACACACACACACACACACACACACACACACACAGACACACACTCCCTCACGGTGTAAGGGTCACACACAGACACAGACACACACACACACACCCTCACTGGGTAAGGGTCAGACACAGACACACACACACACAACCTCACTGGGTTAGGGTCAGACCGACAGACACACCCTCACTGGGTAAGGGTCACACACTCACACACACACACAACCTCACCTGGTTAGGGTCAGACACACAGACACACCCTCATTGGGTAAGGGTCACACACACACACACGCACACACACACAGACACACACACACACACACACACAGAACCTCACTGGGAAAGGGTCAGACACAGACACACACACACACACACCCTCACTGGGTAAGGGTCAGACACTCACACACACACACGCACAACCTCACTGGGTAAGGGTCAGACACAGACAGACACACACACACACTCCCTCACTGGGTAAGGGTCAGACACAGACACAGACACACACACACCCTCACTGGGTTAGGGTCAGACCCACAGACACTCGCTCACTGGGTAAGGGTCAGACACACACACACAGACACGCACACACGCACACTCACAACCTCACTGGGTAAGGCTAACACACACACACAACCTCATTGGATAAGGGTCACACACACAGACACCCTCACTGGGTAACGGACACACACACACACACACACACACACACACACACACACACACACACACACACACACACACATATCACCTCACTGGGTAAGGGTCAGATACACACAGACACACACATACGCACACACACACACGCACACACACACACAACCTCACTGGGTAAGGGTCAGACCCACAGACACACCCTCACTGGGTAAGGGTCAGACACACACACACACACACACACACACACACACACACACACACACACACACACACACATCACCTCACTGGGTAAGGGTCAGACACACACAGACACACACATACGCACACATACGCACACACACACACACACACAACCTCACTGGGTAAGGGTCAGACCACAGACACACCCTCACTGGGTAAGGGTCAGACACACAGACACACACACTCACACACACACACACACACACACACACACACACACACACACACACACAACCTCATTGGGTAAGTGTCAGACCCACAGACACACCGTCACTGGGTAAGGGTCAGACACACACACACACACACACTCCATCACTCGGTAAGGGTCAGACACAGACACACACACACACACACACACACACACACACACACACACACCCTCACTGCGTAAGGGTCAGACCCACAGACACACCCTCACTGGGTAAGGGTCAGACACAGACACACACACACACACACACACACACACACACACACACACACACACACTCCCTCACTGGGTAAGGGTCAGACACACACACACATACACACACACTCACTGGGTAAGGGTCAGATACACACACAGAACCTCACTGGGTAAGGGTCAGACACACACACACACACAGACACAGACACACACACACACACCCTCACTGGGTAAGGGTCAGACACAGACACACACACAGACACACACACACACACACACACACACACCCTCACTGGGTAAGGGTCAGACACACCCTCACTGGGTAAGGGTCAGACACAGACACAGACACACACACACACACACACACACACACACACACTGGGTAAGGGTCACACACACTCACGTACACACGCACACACAAAACCTCACTTGGTAAGGATCACACACACACACACACACACACACACACACAACCTCACTGGGTAAGGGTCAGACACGCAGACCCACACCTCACTGGGTAAGGGACACACACACACACACCCTCACTGGGTAAGGGTAAGCCACAGACACACACACACACACACACACACACACACAAACACCCCCTCACTGTGTAAGTGTCACACACACTCACAAACACACCCTCGCTGGGTAAGGGTCACACAGACTCACGCACACACGCACACACAAAACCTCACTGGGTAAGGTTCAGACACAGACACACACACACACCCTCGCTGGGTAAGGGTCAAACACATTCACGCACACACGCACACACACACCCTCACTGGGCAAGGGTAAGACACAGACACACACACACAAAACCTCACTGGGTAAGGGTCGGACACACACACACACACACACACACACACACACACAACCTCACCTGGTTAGGGTCAGACACAGACACACACACTCCATCACTGGGTAAGGGTCAGACACAGACACACACACACACACTCCCACACTGGGTAAGAGTCAGACACACACACACACACAACCTCACTGGGTAAGGGTCAGACACAGACACAGACAACCTCACTGGATAAGGGTCACACACCCCCTCACTGGGTAAGGGTCAGACACACACACACAGACACGCACACACCCCCTCACTGGGTAAGGTCAGACACACACACACAGACACGCACACACGCACACTCACAACCTCACTGGGTAAGGCTCACACACACACACAGACAACCTCACTGGATAAGGGTCACACACACAGACACCCTAACTGGTTAACGGACACACACACACACACACACACACACACAACCTCACTGGGTAAGGGTCAGACCCACAGACACACCCTCACTGGGTAAGGGTCAGACAGACAGACACACACACACACACACACACACAACCTCACTGGGTAAGTGTCAGACCCACAGACACACCGTCACTGGGTAAGGTTGGACACACACACACACTCTCCATCACTGGGTAAGGGTCAGACACAGACACAGACACACACACACCCTCACTGGGTTAGGGTCAGACCCACAGACACTCCCTCACTGGGTAAGGGTCAGACACAGACACAGACACACACACACTCACAACCACACTGGGTAAGGCTCACACACACACACACACACACACACACACACACACACACACACACACACACACACACACACACACACCCGCACTGGTTAAGGGTCAGACCCACAGACACACCCTCACTGGGTAAGGGTCAGATACAGACACACAGACACAAACACACACACCCTCACTGGTAAGGGTCAGACACACACACACACACTCCCTCACTGGGTAAGTGTCAGACACACACACACACACACACACACACACACACACACACACTCACTGGGTAAGGGTCAGCCACACACACAGAACCTCACTGGGTAAGGGTCAGACACACACACACACAGACACAGACACAGACACACACACCCTCACTGGGTAAGAGTCAGACACAGACACACACACACACAACCTCACTGGGTAAGGGTCAGACCCACAGACACACCCTCACTGCGTAAGGGTCAGACACACAGACA
>NC_082706.1:41415270-41417770 GCF_030144855.1 Hypanus sabinus | reverse complement strand
CACAACCTCACTGGGTAAGGTTCAGACCCACAGACACACCCTCACTGGGTATGGGTCTGACACAGACACACACACCCACCCTCACTGGGTAAGGGTCAGACACACACGCACACACAAAACCTCACTGGGTAAGGGTCACACACACACACATACACACACACACACAACCTCACTGGGTAGGGGTCAGACACGGACACACACACACCCTCACTGGGTAAGGTTGACACACGCACACAAACACACACACACACACACACACACACAACCTCACTGGGTAAGGGTCAGACACCCCCCCACACACACACACACCCTCACTGGGTAAGGGTCACACACACACACACACACAGAACCTCACTGGTTAAGGGTCCGACACACACACACACACACAGACACACTCCCTCACTGGGTAAGGGTCAGACACAGACGCACTCCCTCACTGGGTAAGGGTCAGACACAGACACAGACACAGACACACACACACACACTCACTGGGTAAGGGTCAGACACAGACACACACACACACACACACAACCTCACTGGGTAAGGGTCAGACACACACACACACACACTCCCTCACTGGGTAAGGGTCAGACACAGACACACACACACACACACACAAACACACACACACACACACACACACACACACACAACCTCACTGGGTAAGGGTCAGACACACACACATACACACTCCCTCACTGGGTAAGGGTCAGACACAGACACAGACACACACACACACCCTCACTGGGTAAGGGTCAGACACACACACACACACACACACACACACACACACACACACAACCTCACTGGTTAAGGGTCAGACACAAACACACACACACACAACCTCACTGGGTAAGGGTCAGACCCACAGACACACCCTCACTGGGTAAGGGTCAGACACACAGACACACCCTCACTGGGTAAAGGTCAGAAACAGACACACACACACACACACACACACACACACACACACACACACAACCTCACTGGGTAAGGGTCACACACCCCCCACACACACACATACACACACCCTCACTGGGTAAGGGTCAGACACCCCCCCACACATACACACACACTCAGACACACACACACACACACTCTCGCTGGGTAAGGGTCACACATACACACGCACACACGCACACACAAAACCTCACTGGGTAAGGGTCAGACACACACACACACACATACACACACACACACACACACACACATTCCCTCACTGGGTAAGGGTCAGACACAGACACAGGAGACACACACACACACACACACACACACACACACACACACACACACACACAATCACTGGGTAAGGGTCAGACCCACAGACACACCCTCACTAGGTAAGGGTCAGACAGAGACACACACACACACACACACCCTCACTGGGTAAGGGTCACACACACACACACACACACACACACACACACACACACACACACACACACAACCTCACTGGGTAAGGGTCAGACACACAGACACACCCTCACTGGATAAGGGTCACACACAGACACAGACACACACACACACCCTCACTCGGTTAGGGTCAGACACACAGACACACCCTCACTGGGTAGGGGTCAGACACGGACACACACACACACACAACCTCACTGGGTAAGGGTCAGACACACAGACACACCCTCACTGGGTAAGGGTTACACGCACACACCCACAACCTCACTGGGTAAGGGTCAGACACAGACACACACACACACACACCATCGCTGGGTAAGGGTCACACACACACACACACACACACACACACAACCTCACTGGGTAAGGGTCAGACACCCCCCCACACACACACACTCCCTCACTGGGTAAAGGTCAGAAACAGACACACACACACACACACACACACTCACTGGGTAAGGGTCACACACACTCACACACACACACACACAACCTCACACGCACACACAAAACCTCACTGGGTAAGGGTCACACACACACACACAACCTCACTGGGTAAGGGTCAGACCCACAGACACACCCTCACTGGGTAAGGGTCAGACACACAGACACACTCCCTCACTGGGTAAAGGTCAGAAACAGACACACACACACACACACACACACACACACACACAACCTCACTGGGTAAGGGTCACACACACACACACACACACCCTCACTGGGTAAGGGTCAGACACACACACCAAACTCACTGGGTAAGGGTCACACACACACACCCACCCTCACTGGATAAGGGTCACACACACACACAGACACACACACACACACACAACCTCACTGGGTAAGGGTCAGACCCACAGACACACCCTCACTGGGTAAGGGTCAGACACACACACACACACACCCTCACTGGGTAAGGGTCACACACACACACACACACACACACACACACACACAACCTCACTGGGTAAGGGTCAGACACACAGACACACCCTCACTGGGTAAGGGTCACACACAGACACAGACACACACACACACCCTCACTCGGTTAGGGTCAGACACACAGACACACCCTCACTGGGTA